>NW_027467070.1:235000-270000 GCF_046128005.1 Genypterus blacodes
AAGTACACTTTCATTCTATTTCCCCTTCCTAGTTCCTGTAAAAAAAATACATTTCTTTGTGATTAAAAGCAATTTGTGTTACACTTTTGCCTGAATTCAGTTTGTACTTGATTATTTACAAATGTATCTGCTGCCCTCTGCTCAGCTTTGTCATTCCCTGTGAGCTTTAGCAGCTAATGAGGGCGCACATGTTTTAGAGAGCAGCGTACGTTTTGATCCGTGAACTGATTCTGTCAACGCTTTTGTCTTTCAGGTACACATTCACGGGAATTTATACATTTGAGTCTCTTGTAAAAATCACAGCGCGAGGATTCTGTATAGACGGGTTTACATTCCTTAGAGATCCATGGAACTGGCTGGATTTCATGGTCATTTCGATGGCGTAAGTATCTGATCGACATGTCACACAGTAGATGGAGTGAAGTGATATTGTGTGATTTGTGTCACTTGATGAGGAATGAGTTTTACCGTGATCTCTCTCTCTCTCTCTCTCTCTCTCTCTCGCTCTCGCTCTCGCTCTCGCTCTTTCTCTCCCTCTCTCCCTCTCTCTCTCTCTCTCTCTCTCTCTCTCTCCTTCTGTCCGTCTGATAACCCATCTTCTCTGTTTCCTTCCATTGACGTGAGCGACTCTGGTCTCTCTCTGAGGACTGACACTCTGCGGCCTCCTCAGCTCCACCCACACCTCAGCCCCACTCGTCTGATTAATCTTCCTCTTGTCATCTAACTCTCCCTCTCTCTCTCTCTCTCATTCACCTCTTCTCTCTCTCAATCTGCTGGATTCTACCCCCTCCAGTATAAGGCCCAGTATCGTCGCGTCGACCGGACTGATTCCCCATTTGCTGACATAATTGCCTTCATGCTGCTTCACTACACCCATCCACCACCTAAACACACACACAGTATCTCTGACACTGTGCGGTCGCGTAGCCCCTCTGTCACCATGTCTCAGATGTTCCTCCTTCACGTCTGCGTGTAAATAACGAGCTGTTGTAACTGTGGTTTGATCCTGCAGGTATATAACAGAGTTTGTAAACCTAGGCAATGTCTCAGCTCTGCGCACGTTCAGGGTGTTGAGGGCATTGAAAACTATTTCTGTAATTCCAGGTAAGACAGGAAGGGGCGGGGCCCAGGGGGTGGGGCAGGGTCGGTGTTAGGTGTGTGTTGTCTTTCTTCTTTCCTTTCACCTTCCACCCTTTTCCTCAGTGGACAGGCTCTGTGAGTGGCGTCGTTCCTCCTGGTTGGGTGGTGTTGTGCTCTTTGGCGTGTGTGGTTTTGTCATGGGTGTTTGTTCTGTGTGTGATCCCTTCCCTATTTCAGATATATAACAGAGTTTGTGGACCTGGGCAATGTATCTGCGCTGAGAACATTCAGAGTTCTCCGAGCGTTGAAAACTATCTCTGTCATTCCAGGTGAGACTCAGTTTAAACACTAAGGCTGATCCTCTCACCCTTTCTGTTCTACTCACTATTATTATTATTATTATGATTACGATTTATGATTTAAGCAAGAAAAAAAAGAATTGGAGACAACCATTTTCTTTTTGCAATTTATTTTTCCTCCAAAATTATCAAAAATGGTACTAATACATTTTTGATAGGCTTTGCAGTCTCCTCCTCTAGGGCCTCAACGTGTCTGCACTCTGCACTTTAGGAGCCTCGTGTCCCAGGCAGCTGTGTTCCTCCTCAGAAAGAACTTTAAAATCTCCTTTCACTCGCTTTGTGACTAAGAAACGCCCCTTTCTGTTTCTTAAACTGTAGATAGAATATTATTATTATGTTAAAAAACAAATACCAGCTCATAATCCATTTTTATTTATCAGCTAAGAGTAAAATATCTTCATAAATTCATAATAATCCATGTATTCTACTATCATCAATCCCTCTTGTTGGTTAAATGTAAGCTTGATCATTTTGCTGTAAATGTACAGCTAGTGATTGAATTGGAAAGAATGGAATCCATTGTTGGATCAAACCCTAAGCCCTGTTGATGTGGACGTTCCTATGAGACGTGATGGAGCTCTTACAGATCCCACATCTTACATCCACATGACTTATGCATGAAGACTGCCAAGCCTAGTGTGTGAACATATCTCTTATGCTGCATGACGCTTTTCAGTCACTTGCTTTTACAATACTTAGCCTACTAAGAGCTTGGCTGACAAATGGCATTGGAAGTTTGATTTGCCCTCTTTTGTTTTTTAGTTTGACTATTGATTTTGTTGTTTTACGACCTATGGCACAGAAGAGGGAAGAGCGTGCTCGCGTTCTAGAGGTCACGGGGCGCAGCAGATGTGACGCTTCCGTGACCTATTGACCTTTTTGAGTGACACCGGCCGTGCATCTGTCTATCTAAGGATAGAGGATGTTGAACAGATGTCATGTCTTACTCAAAAAAGTACGGTGGATCGCTTTTTTAGAATAACACGCTTGATTACTTACTAGTGCACACAAAAAGGGATCCAATTCTGACTTTACTAAGGCCTATGGTGAACATTTCAGGATAGATACAGGGGTATTGTAGTTACAACAACAACAATAACAACAACAATAATAATAAGATATCAGTTTCTGTAAAAATCGCCCTTTGTTGTCTTCATTTCCTGTGTGGGGCTAATTGCGTTTTGCCTGGGATTGTCTGAATGTGTGCGCCTTAATGTAGACCGCACACACACAGTACAGCTGGTCAAGTCCACTGTACCTGTAGAGGCCAAACAGAAAAGGGTGCCAGTCATCCTGCCTCCATATTTGAGTTCCTCCCCAGGTGAGCGCTGCCAGAAGATGCCTGTCGGGAAGGTAAAGCGGTTGTGTCTGTAGTGAACATGTGGATGAGACAGAGTGCAGGGTCACACAGTATGGGGAGTCAGTGCTTTCCTAATGACACCATACATGAGACAGTTCAAGAAGGTGTCGTCGCTGGCACTGGCATTGAACTGCTCCTGTTCAGCCTTGGCGTTTAAATGACCTGCATGTGGTTTCCAGCCCCCCTGCCTGTGCCTCTGTCCCTCTCATGGCCCCTCCTTGTGCTGCTGTGCTCTCTTTCTTATGGGTTTCTTCTCACTTTTCTGCAGTCTTCCCCCTCTCTGTCACTTTGTCCACCACCGGCAAGGAAATGCAATAAATTTCCCCCCCAAAAAAGAAGCTTCATTTGAGTTGAAAGATACACAAATACATTTCTTTAACTATCCTGCCTGTGTCCTGGTGGCTCAGTTCAGAGTGGGAAGGCTCCTAAATATCTCCTGTTTGTTTTGTTTCTAGAGACGTTATGTTTGTTTGTAATCTGTCAGTTCTGTCTCAAATGTATTACAACCTACATCTGATTGTGTTGTTGCAGTTCAGAGTCATAGTGAGTTAGTTTAGTTAAAGGGCTGTTTACCCACACAGGAAGCTATTAGATTTACACAAATAAACAGTCAAGTATTGTGCAATAACAATATTACACTAATTAATAAGGTAGCATCATGAATATAGATTTATTTGAGTGGTTTTGTTTGTTTATCTTCTTTCCTACAAACTTCCCATTTACTGCCTAAATCTAGACTAAGCTGGATATTTATTAGATTTATTTTTTTAGATTTATTTCCATTAGAATCCGACCCTCCACAGATGCCTATGTGGGGCATCACCTGTGTGCTTTGTGGTGTGTGTGTCACGTGTGTGTGTGTGTGTGCTCGCCCTCCAGGCCTGAAGACCATTGTTGGAGCCCTGATCCAGTCGGTGAAGAAGCTTTCGGATGTGATGATCCTGACCGTCTTCTGCCTGAGTGTCTTCGCCCTCATCGGTCTGCAGCTCTTCATGGGCAACCTGCGTCACAAGTGTGTGTTCTGGCCAATCAACACCACCGAGAGCTACCTGGCCAATGGCAGCAGGGGCTTTGACTGGGACGACTACATCATGAACGACAGTAAGTAGAGAAACGGCGAGCTGGCAGCCGGTGAGGAGTATGAGTCACAACCATATGCTGCTGACATGAGGAACAATATGTCATGTTGGCACGGATAGACAAAAGGAACGGGTTTGAAATGAAATGAAAACAACAAGCAGAAGTCAGGAGTTGGTGGTAATGAAATGAGCGATGATTGTTTCAGCAGAATAATTGATTTAAAGTGTGACAGAATGTGATGGAAAGGACTCAGGAGGGTTGTTTTGTTTTCTCCTAAGCCAATTTCTACTTCCTGCCTGGCCAACTGGACGCTCTTCTCTGTGGGAACAGCTCTGACTCTGGGTAAGCTGTCTGCCCCGCCCCCTGCTGCTGCTGCTGCTGCTGCTGAAGCCCAAGGCCCATTGTTGTTATTATATCTGCCTGGATTCACATTACACTATAAGTCAATATTGCTGAGTCACTGAGTCTGATTCTGTATCCCCCCCCCCCCCCCCCCCCCCCCCCCCCCACAGCCGCTGCCCAGAGGGCTACACATGCATGAAAGCTGGGAGGAATCCAAACTACGGCTACACGAGCTTTGACAGCTTCGGCTGGGCCTTCCTGGCTCTGTTCCGACTCATGACACAGGACTTCTGGGAGAACCTCTACATGCTGGTAAAGCTGACATGACAGCATGACGTAGGCTTCTTTCACAGACGTTACACATTACTCTGCTACACAACACCTTGGAGAACCTGTAGATTTATGCAGGTAGAAGCAGGGTGGGATCCGTTGATAGGCACAGGAGTCAGGGAGGCACACAGGGAGGCAGAGAGGCAGAGAGGGAGAGAGAGGAGAGAGAGGGAGAGAGAGGGAGAGAGAAACACAAACACAGACATCTCTCTTTCCCTCTGGGTTTAATTCCCACATCCAGACTAGTCACTAGAGCAAACTGTTCCCCTTTGTTTGTTAACAAAATGTGTTGCTGCGATAAATCCTCATCATTATATGTACAGACCATGATAGGTTGATTGTGCAGAAGTCAGATTAATGTAGGAGGAACAAAATATAATATTCCTCTGTGAAATGTGTCCAAGTAAAAGTGGACAGGAACACAAAATGGAAGTGTGTGTGTGTGTGTGTGTGTGTGTGTGTGTGTGTGTGTGTGTGTGTGTGTGTGTGTGTGTGTGTGTGTGTGTGTGTGTGTGTGTGTGTGTGTGTGTGTGGTTCTGGTCTCTGTCCCCATATTTGTCTCGCCTCATCTGCATGTCGTACAGGCGGCAATGTCCGTCCGTCATGTCCATCTGTCCTGTCTCTCTGTCCTTCCTGTCTGTCCTGTCTCTCTGTCCTTCCTGTGCTAAGCCGCTCTGAGATGGTGGAAAGGCTCCATGCATGCACACAGGCTGAGTGGAAGGGAGGAAGCATTAAATATTAAGCGCTCAGGAATATGCTGGGCCAGTGAGGAAGATGAGGCCTGATGGGAGCGTCCCGGCTCATAAGACTATTTTTGCTCCCATCTTTGAAATGCAAAGGCTCCACTGTTACTTCCTGTCTTTGCTGTGATGATGATGATGATGCAGCCACTTTTAGCTCTGTATCTTCTTTGTCGGATGCTCAGAGTAATTTCATGTTGCTCCGTCTGATATTGGATGTGGCGTAAATTGGAGCAAATGACATCCAACTCTTCCTCCTTGTCTCCCCCTCATGCTCACGTCTGTATTTAGACACATGAGGTTTGTGTGTTGAGAGATGAGAGACCTTTGTTTTCAGCGGTTGTTGTTTTGTTGGGATTCTTGCTTGTTAGGTTGTTCTGGATACTTTTCCCAGAAGTGCATTCATAATTAATGTGCGAGGGAATTTCACCGCCGTGTCTCAGGAAGTTAAAGTGTCTTTAACGACGGCGTTTCCCCTTTAGAAACAAACAAAGGGAGGCACTTTGAATAGGAGAAAATACCAACCCTGTCTCTGTAACTGTGTCCTTTACCAAACCCTGCAGAGCGCCTACACACTGCTGCTCCATATGAAGGCGGGGATCATATTTGAACATAGTGTGCATGGAAAAGTAGGTCAAAATGCATGTATGATGAAAAGCACAACCTTGGACTCATGCTGGGAACCCTAACAAGCCCAGAGTGAAGGGTTCCTCCTCTGCAGTGCTCAAGCTCTTCATCATATCTGACTTGATGGCACCTGGAACTACATATAGTTTGTGTTGCCTCCTTAAAGTCACCATCTGCTGCTTTTCCTTCATTGAATTGTTGCATCCAGGATCGATCCTGGTTTCCCCTTCCCTCACACACACACACAGCTGAGTCAGTGTTTCACATGAGACGGAGCTTGGGGGTCTGGGATCAGATGTCATGAGTGTCTCTGCTTTTTCCCCCACAGACTCTGAGGGCAGCGGGGAAGACCTACATGATCTTCTTTGTGCTGGTGATCTTTGTGGGATCCTTTTACTTGGTGAATCTGATCCTGGCTGTGGTGGCCATGGCCTATGAGGAGCAGAACCAGGCCACCATGGAGGAGGCCTTGCAGAAGGAGGAAAAGTTCAAGGCCATGCTGGAGCAGCTGAAGAGACAGCAGGAGGAAGCGCAGGTCAGACATTTTACCACAGATCTCCAGTCGTCCTTGCGAGGATGAGTCATTCCTCAGCCGTGTTGTTACTCTGAGTCTGTACGTGTGTGTGTTTCTTGGCAGACGGCTGTCATGGCGACCTCTGCGGGGACGGTGTCGGAGGACGCGGTAGAGGACGACGGAGAAGGGCGTCTGTCCTGCAGCTCCTCTGAGATGTCCAAGCTCAGCTCCAAGAGCGCCAAGGAGCGCCGCAACCGCAAGAAGAAGTGGCGTCAGAAAGAGCAGGAGAAGGAGAAAGGAGACAGCGAGAAGTTCGTCAAGTCGGAGTCGGACGACGGCAGTAAAAGGAGCCGCTTCCGTTTCCCCGACAACCGGCTGGGCCGAAAGTCTTCCATTATGAACCAGGTGAGAAGAAGAGGCGGAGGATGAACCTGATGGTCACGTTTTCTGTTTTTCTTGTGTTGTTGTGTGGTTGCTGAGCACACAGTGAGCAGAAACACAGAAACACACGGCCAGGGCCTGAATTATTCACACAGATTGCATGAATGTTTCAGAGAGAAACGCTGCAGCTTAGTTTAGACCTCAGCTGCTCTCAGATTGAGTTTAACAGCGTAGTATTTTATATCACCAACATGGATCAATACCTGCAGCAGCACAGATTGATGCTCTCATGACTCATGGTCCTCTCCTGCTTTTAAGCTGCCTGTATCTCTGTCCCGTGTGTGTGTGTGACCTTGCCAGTGTGTGATATCACTGACCTGATTATGTATTTCTCTCTATTTATGAAGTCACATGACTGCTGGGACAGAACATGCTCCCTCAGGGAAAACACACCTCACACCTCACAGCCCTGCCTTTCATCCTGACCTCTGCAATCGATGACAAACTGTGTAGAAACCATCCTGCAATCAATTGTAACTCAGAAACACCCTGAGCATCATCAATCACATGAATTTGTCCTCTCCTCTCCTCTCCTCTCCTCTCTCTCTTTCTCCCTCCAGTCCCTCCTCAGTATACCTGGTTCACCTTTCCTCTCCCGCCACAACAGCAAGAGCAGCATCTTCAGTTTCAAGGGGCGCGGTAAGGACGTGGGCTCGGAGAACGAGTTTGCCGACGACGAGCACAGCACGGTAGAGGAGTGCGAGGAGCGGCGGGGCTCCCTGTTCAGCCCCTACAGGCGCAACAGCTACACCGGCTACCACGGGAAGAGGAACAGCACGGTGGATTGCAACGGCGTGGTGTCCCTCATCGGCCCTGGGCCCGGTGGACGCCTTCTGCCTGAGGTGAAAATAGATAAGGCAGCCTCTGACGACAGTGTAAGGAAGTCAATGAGTAGACCCGTCTAGGCATGGCCCCCTCCTCGTCCGTTCCTCTCTCTCTGACTCTCTCTCTCTTTTACTCTGTCATCTTTGCAAGTTTCGTATGTATCTCTTGGCTAAGCGCTCGCGCATCCCCCCTCCCCCCAGCCCCTGCAGTGTATGTTGCCCTCCGTCAGTAGGCAAAGGATGGAGAAACAAATACATGTAGTGAATAAACTATAGCCAGCCCCACATTGGAAAGGTTAGTAGTGAAACTGGGTCTGTCAGTGACTTCCGGGCAATTTGTCATTCATGGCAACAATTGGTGCTTGTTGCCATGGATACATAACTTGACTATGCTACATAAGATTACAATGCTGTCAATGTTTTGAATATGTCCTTAACAGATTATTAGATATGTATAATTGTATAGTATTCACACTGAAAGGCACTAAACTTAGAGACGTGATGTTTGCCTCAGTTTCATCTAATTGTCCCTCTTCTGCTTGACATTGTGACACCTGATAGAGATGTAACACACACTGTGTCTCCATCAACATAGTCCAGTCGTAATGTTCTACAAAATCTATAATAAGAAGTGAGCATCCTCCAGTCTGTGGATGTGTTCCTCTTTCAGGTCCTCTGCAGCCTGTGTAGGTAGAAGAACACTTAGGAGCCGTAGAGACCAGCGACATAGAGCCCCAGACCTTTAAATCTGCTCTCCTTAACACGCCCATGCAGACACATCAGTAACACACAGCTGGATGTTAGATCTCCCACCGTCTCCTCAGGGCCCAAATGCTCACGACTCAGCAAGAGAAGGAGGGCTTCTGTCCTTGTCCGTCTTTACCTTTCTCTGTTTCCTAAACTCTCCCTGGTCAAGCTTAGTCCACTAGTTGTGTCCTCATCCTAGTTAGCATGATAGATCCAAACCCCAGATCACAGTGAGCATGAACCTAGACGAGTAGACTAATGGCTATGGTGTCTGTAATTTTCTCTCCTTCTCTTTGACTTGGTGCATGCCCGTGCATGACGACTGGATGGATCTGAACTACCTGCCTCCATATGACCTCTATAGAATGCTCTGGACTTGATGGTTGCAATATAAGTTTTATGGTTTCAAAAATAGGAAGACAGCATCAATTTGCAAGTAACATGAACTGGTCAGATTTGGGAGACATTGTGTAAACATTGTGTTGTAACCTAATGATTATATTGCAATGGTAGCCTCCATTATTGCATGACAGGATTGGAAATGCATTCATGCGGAAACAGTTCTCCTTGCACAAAACCCCACAATGCATTTATTATTTAATCGGTATGAGCTAATTACATTCAAACACAATTAGGTCAAGTACTCCTAGACCACTGCTCCCACTTTGGCTGAGATCTGCATGCATTTACAGCACACAGGCATACACACACACACACCCACTCACACACACTTCTTTGAATCCAACATTGACTCAAATCAAACAAAACGCCGAAACTTGCCCCGCCCCACCCCCCCAAACCAGAATCTGACCCTCAGTCTAGGCTTACTGTATCCTGCCAATGCTGTTGTGCACTTCCCTCCGCCGGCCACCGGTGGTGCTGTGGGATGGTGTTCATGTCCTCTCCATGGGTGCTTGATTCTTCCTCTCCTCCTAACAGCCAACTACTGAGGTTGAGGTGAAGAAGAAGCTGTCGGGCTCCCTGATGGTGTCTGTGGACCAGCTCAATACCTCCTTTGGGCGGAAAGAGCGGGCCAACAGTGTCATGAGCGTCATTACCAACACACTAGTGGAGGGTACTGCCACTTTAACCCAGCTCTTTAACCTGCTCTCTCATTATTCTTTAACTAAGGCTGCTCTCATTGGTTGATTAGTTTGACATGTATATCCTTGCTTATCTGCTTTGCATATCCAACAGTACCAGATACATACAATGCATACAGTTTTTTGCTCTTTTCTGCCATTTTGATTGCCATTTGCATGCGTTTTTTGCTCCGGCACACCAGTATGTTTTGTTGTTGACGTTGTGATCCGCGATATGTCTTCAGAGCTGGAGGAGTCTCAGCGCAAGTGTCCCCCGTGCTGGTATAAGTTTTCTAACACATTCCTCATCTGGGAGTGTTCCCCCGCCTGGCTGAAGATCAAGGAGATCATGAACCTGATAGTCATGGACCCCTTTGTGGACTTAGCCATCACCATCTGTATCGTCCTCAACACCCTCTTCATGGCGATGGAGCACTACCCCATGACCCCCGACTTTGAGCACATGCTGTCCGTTGGCAATCTGGTGAGTGACAGCGCGGTGACCTTTTCCGATTTTGACGCTCTGATAAAGAATTCTCTGCTTCTCCTCAGCGGCGGGCGCGGTGTTATTTTTAGGCCTGTAATTGGCAGCTCTCTCATTGTCGACTCAGAGATGTAAGAATAAAAATCACTCCCCTGTTGACCCCCTGCTGCGCTCTTGTTTCCGTGCCTTTCTCATTTCTTCCACACGCATGTCCCGTCCCCTCTCTCTCTCTCTCTCTCCCCCTCTCTCTCTCCTGGCCGAGCGGAGCTGCTGTTTGCTTCAGCAGGACCAGGCAGCCTCCGAGCAGCTGGGCTAAGTGGTGGGAGGCCTGCATTAATATTTCATGGCGCCTGATCGATGAGCTGCTCTAAAATGGAGCCTGAATCACGGCTTCGATAACTCAAGCGGCCTGTTCTCACCATTAGCGTTTTTCAGGGAAACTGAGTAAATCTGGGCGGCGGCACATCTGTGGCTCTTGCGTTTGTTATCTGAGGATAGTGTGTTTATAATATATGTTGTGTTTGCAGTCTCCCCGAAGAAGCAGAGATGCATCCTGTGTGTACGTGTTGTTGTGAAGGTGATGTGTTTGCATGTGTGTTTGTACAATAACAGGTCACCTTGATGCAATGTGACGCTTCATCTCGGACCCAGAGTCTTACACACACACACACACACACACACACACACACACACACACACATGCATTCATCTCACGCAGTCATTTTAAGAGCTGTTATGAGACTACAGACTTGCCGCAGCATCCTACAGGACAGCTGGTATACACACACACACACACACACACACACACACATAAACACCAGGTTTAGCCACATCCATCCATTTGTTCAAATCCACGCTCTTCCCTTGCCGCAGGTGTTCACAGGGATCTTTGCGGTGGAGATGCTGGCTAAGCTGGTGGCTATGGATCCGTATTACTACTTCCAGGAGGGCTGGAACTGTTTTGACGGCTTCATCGTGACGCTGAGTTTAGTGGAGCTGGCTCTGGCCGACGTCGAAGGCCTGTCCGTGCTGCGATCATTCCGTTTGGTAAAAGCTCTCTCTTTCTTAACTAGAGGAAGATACGATCAACCACTGAACTACGGCTAAGATGCTACGAGTCACATGTGTGTTGTAGTAAATGATAATATTCCTTCTGCTCTTCTCAGCTGAGAGTGTTTAAGCTGGCCAAGTCGTGGCCCACCCTCAACATGCTCATCAAGATCATCGGTAACTCAGTGGGAGCTTTAGGAAACCTGACCCTGGTGCTGGCCATCATCGTCTTCATCTTTGCTGTGGTTGGCATGCAGCTGTTTGGCAAGAGCTACAAAGACTGTGTGTGTAAGATCGCCGCTGACTGTGAGCTGCCTCGCTGGCACATGAACGACTTCTTCCACTCCTTCCTGATCGTCTTCCGGGTGCTGTGCGGCGAGTGGATCGAGACCATGTGGGACTGTATGGAGGTGGCGGGTCAGGGCATGTGCCTCATAGTCTTCATGATGGTCATGGTCATCGGTAACTTGGTGGTGAGTATCCAGACTGGGTTGATGTTGGGAGTTTGAGGAGATACAGGGGATTGGAAGGTGGACAGAGATGAAAATGCCTCCCATCTGCACGTCATGATCTGTTCTGTGTTCTGTGTCCCTAAGGTGCTGAACCTGTTCCTTGCCTTGCTGCTGAGCTCGTTCAGTGCCGACAACTTGGCTGCAACAGATGACGATGGCGAGCTCAACAACCTGCAGATCTCCATCATGCGCATGAAGAAAGGCATAGCCTGGTTCAAGGCAAAGGTGCGGCTGCTGGTGGCAAGCCTGCTGAAGAAACCGCCAATGGAGGACGAGCAGAAGCCTCTGGACGACATGTATGACAAGAAGCTGAACTGTATCGCCAACCACACCGGCGTGGACATCAACCGCGACCTGGACTACGCCAAGAACGGCAACGGCACCACCAGCGGCATCGGCAGCAGCGTGGGCAAGTACATGATTGACGAGGATCACATGTCCTTCATCCACAACCCCAACCTGACCGTCTGCGTGCCCATCGCCGTGGGAGAGTCTGACTTTGAGAACCTCAACACCGAGGATTTCAGCAGCGAGTCGGAGAATGAGAACAGCAAAGAGGTGAGTGAAAACATGTAGTGATGCATCATCTAATTCTGATCAGCAGGAGCCGACTGGAGTGTGAAGGTCTTTAAATAAGGAGATGTTGAGGTTTGTTGTTGTTCTGACCTTGAGCTGCTCGGGTGTGGCTGACTGCTCTGCACTGCCAACACACTGACATCACTCCATTACTCAACAGAGGCGTCTCCAGCGAGCGAGAGCCACCAGAGGATAGAATGAATATCTGCTGACATGTGTCTTTTTACAAATCACATTTAGGAGACTCTCTGGGCCGTTTGATTCCATTTTAATGTCCGCATGGATGATATGTGATGTTTGAAATGGAGAAGCGTTTACATTTCTGCACCGGCCCCAGCAGACTAGACTGAGTATCTGTGTGTGGTAATGTGCATTGGTGCCTTTTACGTCTGCATCTGTTGTGTGTGTGTGTGTGTGTGTGTGTGTGTTGTGCGCTCACACATCTGTATCTCTCCAGCTGGACGACACCAGCTCCTCTGAGGGCAGCACCATTGACATCAAGCCAGATGTGGAGGAGGTGGTGGTGGTGGAGACGGTTGAGGAGTACATGGAGCCAGAGGCCTGTTGGACAGATGGTGCGTCTGCTGCTCCTGTAGCACCATTACTCCCACCTCACAGCACCCACACACCCCCTGGGCTGAGTGCAAACGATACGGCAACTTATCTGATATCTCATCTCATCTTTCCTCAGGTTGTGTGGCCAAATATAAATGCTGTGATGTTGACATCACTATGGGCTGGGGGAAACCCTGGTGGTTCCTGAGGAAAACCTGCTACCTGATCGTGGAACACAACTGGTTTGAGACCCTCATCATCTTCATGATCCTCCTCAGCAGCGGCGCCCTGGTGAGGAAGACGCAGAAACAGTCAATGAATATGAATACAGCCAGGGTGTAGTGTGTGAAGAGGAGGAGAAGGAGGAGGAAACAAGTTGATTGGTGGTCCAGTCCATTAGATTTGCTCAATTTTTAAGCTGCTGCTTTTGGGGGGAGGGGTCAGGGGAATCAGTGATTAATGGACTGAACCATTTATCAACTGGGGAATCTATTTCTAGTGCCAGGGGGGCCATGTTCTCAAGCATGTCAAATGCTACTAAAATAGGAGCACGGCCCGGTGCACATCTGCTTTAGCTGCGAGGAGGGTTGAAATATTTCACGCCGTAATCCAATATTAGCAATCAGTCATGGTCAGACTGCAGCCCGGTGTACAGTTTCATTAGCAGCAACACAATTCATCATCCTTCACCGTTTGTCCACAGGCGTTTGAGGACGTGTACATCGAGCAGAGGAAGACGGTCCGCATTATTCTGGAGTACGCAGACAGGGTGTTCACCTACATCTTCATCCTGGAGATGCTGCTGAAATGGGTGGCTTACGGTTTTGTTAAGTACTTCACCAACGCCTGGTGCTGGCTTGACTTCTTCATTGTGGATGTAAGTCCAGCTCTTGTTTCCTCTTATTGTGTGAAGAAGACTAGAGCAGAAGTGCAGTTAGAGGTCCTCAACCACACCCTGGGCCAACAACAACAACAACAACACATCCAGTATCCCTCTGACTTCCTGTTTGTGTCCAGGACAATGTGCAGCCTCACAACCAGATACAGATAAGGTTATATTTGCACAACATTAGTATTCTGCTACATTAAGCATCATTGTTTACAGCACACAGATACACACACACAGTTGCTCCTATTGGGTGTGGTTAGGTTTGAAAGGTCAGGTTAGGAGTTGATGAGCTGCTTGATGGTGTGTAATGGGTGTGAGGACGTGCTGTTTGCCTCCATGTTGTTTAAGGACAGTGAGTCTGCAGACCACTACAGTCCGTCTACACGCCTCTGTCACCTCTTACACCTCCATCAAGCAGGAAGCCACATTATCTGCTTGGTTTCTTGTCCCTGGGAGCTTGAATATGTCTGAGAAAGTCTCTACTCCTGAGTCCAAAATGCTGCCTCCGTCATAGTGCTTCCATTGTTTCTATTCAAATCCAAATGTTCCAAGCACGGAAGGTACAAACCGTAGACCCTATTGATAAGCCAGAGTATTGATCACAGCCATATTCAAGTCATGCTGGGTGCAGTGGGACTGTTCTTTCCTGGCCCGCGTCTCTCTGACCTGTACGATGTTTTGATACGTGCATTTGTCCTTTCTTCTTCTTCTTCTCTGTGTCCTTCTCTGCTCCTCGTGTCGAGTCAAGTATGAAAGACCAGAAGAACAGGGAACATTCGTCTCTCTATCCCCTGGCAGCTTCAAGCACCAGACACCGTTTAATTCCATTCACCCTTCCTATCTGGAGAAAAGTTAATACGGGGCTGTCAGATTGCTGATACGTCTGTGAGGCGCTTCAATTACAGATGCTAATGGGAGGAAATGAGGGGATAAACGTTCACAGCCCCCGAGCCTTTGAATGGTGTGTGTGCTGACTCAGGTGTCCTGCTGGCTGACGAGTCGATGAGCAGCTGATGGGGTAGAGGAAGAATTTCCCTGACTTCTGACTTTCTCCTTGATCTAACCTCCTCTCCACAGTGTCCAACACCTCAGCCAATAACCGTGAATGGATTCCTATCAATGGCCTGAGGTTGCCATGTTGATACCATATAAGCTCCTGTAAGCCCCGCCCCCCTCCTCCTCCTCCCGGACAATGTTCACTTCACACATTTAAATTATTTTTTGCAACATATCCAGCTCTAGATTACACATATTTTAATTCACACACCCATGGTTGATGCAGCACATATAGCTTGTAGTGATCATGGTGGCACCACACTGGACTGGACCCGGTGTAGACCCCCCCCTCCCCCGCCTGTAGGTTTGCAGGGACAGTGCGGGGCTCTACGTTACACCAGCGACCCCCTCCTCCCCCCTCTCTCCCCCCCTCCCTCCGCTCCCTCTTGAAAGTGTAACCTCAGGTATGTGGTGATATTGTGCTGAGATGTAATGATGGTGGGTGACAGGCAGCCGGCGGTAAGTGTAGTCTTCACTCGCTCCCCCGCTCAAACAACCCTGGTGCTGGATGAGTCTGGGTCCTGTTGTGGCCTGACTGTGCCTCTGTGTTGTGAGGTGAAACCGTTGCCATGGACCCAGAGAGGGTGTGTATGTGTGTGTGCGTGTGCGTGTGCGTGCGTGTGTGTGTGCGCGCGCGCGTGGGGAGGGGCACCATCATTCAACCGGCATGTGTTTTTCCACAGTATGCTTGTGAGAATCTGTGTGTGTGTGTGTGTGTCCTTCCTCATCCCCTTCGTGTTTCTGTATCCTTCTGTTATCCATTTACTATTTTCCTTGTTTTTACGTTATAATAAATGTTTTTGTCATGTATTATGTATTGCCAATAAAATGCAAGAGGCAAGAAAATGAAATGTTAACATCTGACAGGCAAAGTGATAAAATGAGTAATGACATCATCTATGCTGCAGCAGTACTGGAGCTCAACCTACTACTACACAAGCAGAGTCATGCATGTGAAACTTCTGATGAGGAAAAAGACTTTATATGCATATTTAATAGAGTATTTAATGACTTACAAAGGTAGAGAGTCTCTTCTCTGTTGAGCAGTGAGAGTGAGGCTGTCTCATATTCCATTCATCTTTATTTCACTCAGATTACTATCATTGTTATGTTGTGTTTTTTCTGTTTGGTTTTAGTTGCTTTTGTTTCCGTTTGGGTTTGTGCTGTCGTCATCATGGGATCACAGCCCCAGATGTCATTGGCCTTGCCTTGCAGAGCTCTGTGAGAAGAACGCTGAGGCGCTGATGCCGCTTCTGCTCCGTGCGTCTGGCCCAGCCGGGGGCCGGCGGCCGGCCAGGCACCCCACAGGGGGGCACTCCAAGGGGTCAGGCTGAAGGTGACAATTACCCCAAACACTCTAGTGTAGACCAAGGCAAAATCTTTATTTTACTGTCTCCCTGCCTGAGTCGTTGCCATGATTGGTGCCAACTTCTTCAAGAGGCTGTGTTATTAATATAAACAGGAGATCTCTCCAGTACTGGGAAGAGTCTCAGTAGAATCTGAACGAAGGCCAAGTCACATTTAGACTACATGGTCACGATTCTGCCCATTCTTCAACACTTAAACAGTAAAACAAGCATTCCTCCTCCTGATTGGTTGGCCAGTTGTTGATCATGTTGATCCTGGCGTCAGTCAAAATGAAGATCTTGCCTGTTGAAATCCTCCCTCCGTGACCTTTGGTAAGCTTTGGATGTTGTGTACTTCTTGCGGTGAGTTTGACCGGTTGGTGTCGATGGCTGGTTGGAGATGCTTCCACGTGTGTTTACTGTTGATATATTCCTTATTTTTAAGGAACTGGTGCTCCCCCTGGTCCAGTCCACCCTCCCCCCACCCCATAAATGAGGATTCCTATGAATCCATAAGAGCAGGAGCCAGATTTCCTCATAGTCGTCCATCTTGAATGAACCTGTATTCAGCCGAAAGTCCTGTAATGTCAAGGCCACTACTCACCCTGTCCCATTCCCTCCTTTGTCCGACGTCCTGCTGTATGTTGAGCTTGGATCAGCTACAACATCATGTAAGCATAGACTGACTCTTTCCAAACTCCATCCTGTCTGAAAGCCTTGACGGCTCCTGTCGGACACGAGGGGCTGCACCAGTTCCTTTGAGGTTGTGTGCTGTTACTGTGTGTAACTCGATTGTACTCAAGTGTGTATTCTTGTCCTTTCAGTGCCATCCAGTGCTAATAACTATCCGACCTGCCCTTAACCTCCATCAGTGTCTCTTGTGCGTTGTTCATGTGACTGTGCCTCTCCTATTTGGCTCTAAATGCTGTGATTGATATGATGTCTCAGAAAGTCAATGGTAAAATGACACACTTGTACATGTTTACTTGTATTCTTTCTCTTAGGTACCGTTAGTTTGTCTGTCTTAAATTGTATGGGATTTTATGCCTCAGCCCAAGAGCGACATGGAGAGACCATGTTAGAGGGGCAAGGGTAAGGCTCTCAAGTCTGTTGGGTTTTTGTCAGCGTCTACAGGGTTAACCTCTCTCCTTCCCTCCCCGCCCCAACTCCTCTTCCTCTGCTCTCCCAGCCCCTTTGCTTGTATCTTTACTAAATCATGTAGCACTCTTCTGTCTGATTGACCCTCTATTTGAGTCTTATGTCTCTATCTCCTCTCTCTCTCTCTCTCTCTCTCTCTCTCTCTCTCTCTCTCTCTCTCTCAACCACACATTTCTTTGCAGGTACAAAGGACTTATCACTTCTCGTCAGCAGCCCCAAAATAACAAACAACCCCCACGGCCTCCTGCTACTAAAAATACTACACACATAAAAGCTATACTAAACACTGATCTTCTCTCTGAGTGTATATACATGTAGAAATGCAATATTACACATGCATATACACGCATAGATTTATGTGTGTATGTCAAGCAATTCTGCGCCTATGCCAGGGCCGTCCGTCTCTCTTCCCTAGTGACTATTCTCACTTCTAACAGTTTGGAACCTCTTTTGCTTCTCTGTTTTTGTGTAGGTGTCTATAGTCAGCCTTGTAGCTAATGCGCTGGGCTACTCCGATCTAGGGCCCATTAAATCACTCAGGACACTAAGGGCCTTGAGACCCCTCAGAGCCTTGTCACGTTTTGAAGGGATGAGGGTAAGATCCAAAGCTAAGCAGCTGATCCTTCCGCATGCCCATTCAACAGTTTAAAGCATGCTAGAACTGATCCAAAAAACAAACGTAGAGAACTAAAACTCCCAGCATTTTGGGGGGATTTTTTATTTGAAGAAGCAGGAATGAAAACCAAGAAGTCACCTTTCCATGCGCAATCCTGTACCATGCCTTTGTTAGAGAGAACGCACAAGTCATGATGCAGCTGGGAAATGGAGTAAAGTGTAACGTTGTCTTGTCAGTAGAACCTGGATTTCAATTGAACTTCTAAACCAAAAGAAAATGTTATTCTAAGTGGATTTGTTTGTAAAGGACTGTTTCACAAAGCTGCCTCATCACATAAGTATCAAAGTAGAGATCTCAATTACTCCATCTTATGTTTCTTCTTCTTCTTGATTGGCCAAAGTGAATGCGAAATTGGTCAAAGCTAACCAAGTCAAACCTACATGTCATCTCATAGAGCATTCAGATCAACCTACTGGCTCCTCATTCGGCCTGATTCTCAACCACTGCTTTCAATTGAGAACCCCCTCCCCTCCTCTCCACATGCCCCCCCCCCCCCCCCCCCTCACCCCCCCACCCCGCTCCCATGACCTCCTCTCTTCCCCCAGCTCACGCCATCCCTCAATGCATCTAGCGTGGAGAACAACCAGCAGGAACCATGGAGCCGCTCTACCCAACCAGCCACACCGAAACGCTGCACACAAGACGGCCGCTAAGCAACCATATGGAGGCATAGGTGCACTTTGTTCAGGCAGATTCTCGCAGAGACTCGCAGAGGCTCACAGAGACTCGCAGAGACTCACAGAGACTCACACTCAGTCACCTGCCTTGCCGAGACCTCTGGTTGCTTCAGCCGTCTCCTCATGAATCTGATTGGTCCTCTGTGTGACTGGTAGTAGTGATGGGTTGCACCTGGTTGTTGTCACTTGTAGTCCCTTCTGTCTCTTTCTCTCTCTCTCCCCCCCACTCTCTCACTCTCTGCTTTGTCTCTTTCTCCATCTCTCTTCTGTTCTCTCCTCTACACCTCGATCCCTCACAACCCCCTCCCCCCTGCTCTTCTTCAGCCCCACATGTGCAGCCATGTGCAGCACCCACCCACCCCCACCCTCCTTCCTCCTCTTCCTCCTCCGCACCCCCTCGTCCCCTCCACTCCTCACTCCACCTGGACCCAGTTTGGCTGGGCCGGACGGCTGGAGGGTCACCACACTCTTGTGCTTGTCCAGGATCTTTCTGCATCAGGGACTGAGACAGAAACCACACACTCACAGTGCTGTG
Organism: Genypterus blacodes; assembly: GCF_046128005.1. NCBI lineage: Eukaryota > Metazoa > Chordata > Actinopteri > Ophidiiformes > Ophidiidae > Genypterus > Genypterus blacodes. The sequence goes on from NW_027467070.1 coordinate 254,041, forward strand.
GCTTTGGGAGGCAAAATATTTGTTAAGCTTCTGCTAGTGTCAGCACCTTTGGTTGAACCATTTGATTGACTGATCTGCCAACAGTCCATTCTGGAAGCAGGTCTTTCAGTGTACTAGGCATTTGTCTAATCCTAGACCAGATCAATTACTTGTAATGGGTTTTATTGTTTTCCTTTTGGAACTGGCAGAAGCTTAGGAAATATGCTAGGCTGCCATTTCACACAAGGCATTATTGCTGTCATGTCATGGCACCACACAGTGCATACAGCAGGGCCTGGCTTCCTGTTGTCTTCCACTTCCCACAGGACGGGAACCTGGGAGGCAACACTGGCCACAGTTAGACTGGTAGAGTTCTAGAATGGGTGGGTGGTGGCCTGTAGGTTTACTGGCACTACAGCATTCAGACAACACTCTCAAACCCTAGACACACATTGGGTCTCTCCTCTAGATTCTCTCCCAAAAATGACAAAATCAGCAGGAGAAGGAGACGTGCAATCACCCAGAGATTAGAAATGAATGAGACTCAGAGATATTCAGCCACTAAAATGTGATGTTGTTGCGTAGAGCAGACATCGACCCCTTTAGGCCCTGGATAGGCTTTATGGATGATGTCATTATGTCATTTTTGGATTTGGAAATGGTGGCACATTCGTTTTGAGAGTTTAAGAACAACATCCCAGTGCCCCTTATGAATGATTCCACTGATTGGCTGTAGATGGTAGGAGAGGTGAGGGTGGCCCAGTAACAAGCAAAGGGAAACAAACAGGAATGTAATCCTGCTGTATCAATTTATACTATAATGTCTATGTTCATCAGTTGAGTTGCCATTTTGTTTGAACTGAAAATGGAGAAAATTGAGGTCAAAGCAATAAATAAATGTAAAGGGAAGCAGACGAATGGAGAGATGACACCAAATGAAAGAGATTCTGGAGAGGTAGAATGTGGAGGACCTTGATGCTGATTGAGTATTTATGGCCCGATACACTGCAGAGGACAAAGTGGCTTCTATTGGAGACTTTGCACTGCTTAACATGCAACGATCTGACCGTCCTCTGCTCTCTTTCCCTTAATCTCAGTGCCATGTTTGAACCAATTGTAGTAGAATGACTCAGCATCGGTCATTCTTATCCCTGTTTCAGTAAATCCTCTGTTATTGTACCTGAGGAAGTAGTTTTAGAGCTTTAACAATAACTTTGGGACCTTTGGGTATCACCACTGAGCCGTCTTTGTTATGAGTAACAACAGAACAATGATACTTAGACCCTGTTTAGAAGATAGACATGGTATTTGTCAGACAAACCATCCAAATAAATCTCCTAATTGCTCAACAAATGATAATTAGGCCACTATCTCTCTATCCACACCATTCTCTCTTTATTTATTGATTTGAGCGGTTCTTGAGATTGCACAATGCTATGTAACACGCATGTTCTATAACTGCCGATGCACATTCTGCATTTTTGAAAGTCATTTTCCCTCTTTTAGAGAAAACCTTTCACACACAGCACGGCCCAGTCATTGTGTCAAACACTGCATTTCTGGAAGTCCTTCAATTTGTACATTAGGCTGAGCAAACAGCCGTTCTGTCAGCGAGTGCATGGGCGCCTCGGGGAGGAAGAGGGGAGGAAGAGGGGAGGAGGTTCAGCACCGTGTGAAATATGATCTCTTGTTTGGACCTAATAATTATGTTTGAAAATTGAATCTCATCATTAATGTATGACATATATTTCAACACTCCTCCACACACACACACACACACACACACACACAGGGGATTTGTTTCCATGTTAAAACGGGGCCAACCTGTGAGGGCCGTGTGCTCGCTGACAGAATCCTGCTGCACAGCTTCTTCCTATCTGTGGCTCTGTGAGGAGGAGGGAATATGGCTCCAGAAAACCAGTCTGCAAAAAGACATGCATGCTCAGCTGTGTGCCTGAGAGCTGCTGGTCGGCCTGCCTCACATCGGTAGTTCACTATTTGCTGAGCTTATGACTGGCTGAAATGAATCTATGGGATATCAGATTGGATTGGTAGACGGGTGTAGACTTCAGGGTGGAAGTATACTCTCTGTTTTTGTTTCTGCTGCATTAGTGTTGCATTGCTGTTTGACTTTGGGGAGCTGAGGGTTGGTAAGAGTTATCAGTATTGATGATTGATCTAGTATCAGGGTGGGGAAGGTGGACGCTTCATACTGGCACGGCAAAGGCACATGGTAGGTTTGATAAGATGTGTGTGTGTGAGTGTGTGTGGCTGTTAATGTCAGAGAGGGAAACAACAATATCAAAATCCCAATTAAAATCAGTTTGATATGAATAAGTTGTAAGCTTGTGTGTGTGTGTGTGTGTGTGTATGTGTGATGGACTCATGCTCAGGATCAAAGCGTCCCTACTTACCTGAGCAGCTTGTGTGTGAATGCGTTGATCAGCAGCCTGTGCAGAGCCGTACCAGCATGCCGTGTCTTCTTCTTAGAGGGGGTTAAACGCTCCGCCTCACATTCCAGGTTCTCACACCGTCATGTCCTGTCTTCCCTCGTCTGGTCTAGGTGGTAGTCAACGCCTTGGTGGGTGCCATCCCTTCCATTATGAATGTGTTGCTGGTTTGCCTCATCTTTTGGCTGATTTTCAGTATCATGGGCGTCAACCTGTTTGCGGGCAAGTACTACTACTGTTTTAACGAGACGTCTGAGGAGTACTTCCCCGTGGACGTGGTCAACAACAAGACGCAGTGTGTGGCTCTCATGCATCAGAACTTCACCGAGGTCAGGTGGAAGAACGTCAAGATCAACTTTGACAACGTGGGCGCTGGTTACCTGGCACTGCTGCAAGTGGTGAGCTTGTGCCTCCTCCTCCTCCTCCTCTTCCTCGCTCAATCTTCCTCCCTCGCCTTCATTTGGTTCCTGTCCATGTTTTCCTGTTTGTTGCTGTGGTTTTTTGCTTTGGCTTCATTTGGCTTCACGCCGCTCTGAGCCTGTCCAAGTTGTCTATTCATAATTGTGTATGTTGTGATTGTCTTTTTGGTCGTCTACTTGTTTCTCTCCACGCACAAGCTGTACCTCAGGACACGCAGCGCTTTAGGTTTGAGTTAGAGGAGTACAATCATCCCCAGTTGGTATTTTAAATGGTTCAATCTCTGTTTGTCCTCATGAATGTCTTGTTCCTCTTTTAGGCAACATTCAAAGGCTGGATGGACATCATGTATGCAGCTGTGGACTCCAGAGAGGTACGGTGACTCCTCAGCTCCCTCTGGGCTGTCCTGCTTATTTCTATAGGATCTAAATGCATAGAAGGTTCACTCTGTGCCTCTCCCACAGGTTGAAGACCAACCTAACTACGAAGTCAACATCTACATGTACATCTACTTTGTTGTGTTCATCATCTTCGGCTCCTTCTTCACCCTCAACCTCTTCATTGGTGTGATCATTGATAACTTCAACCAGCAGAAGAAAAAGATAAGAGCCTTCCCGTCTCCTCCTCTCCCCCTCTCCTCGTCTCCTCGTCTCCTCTGTTACATGCTGAGTGTTGGGGTGTGATTGTAACCAGTCTGTGTGTGTCCCTTTACTTTGGGGGTCAGGACATCTTCATGACAGAGGAGCAGAAGAAGTACTACAACGCCATGAAGAAACTGGGTTCCAAAAAGCCACAGAAGCCCATTCCCAGACCACAGGTACGATTGTTCCCATGGTGACGTCTGAGCAGCTGGGATGGAGTTCAGCAGTAGCAGCAAAAAGTTTGAGGATGAGGTCATACTCTTCCTCTCCTCTCCTCAGCTCTGGGTCAAGGTTCACGTTTCTCCCTTGGTCTCCCCTCGCAGAACAAGATCCAGGGCATGGTGTTTGACTTTGTGACGCAGCAGGTCTTTGACATCTCCATCATGATCCTCATCTGCCTCAACATGGTCACCATGATGGTGGAGTCAGATGACCAGTCGGACGAAACAGAGTACGTCCTCTACTGGGTCAACTTCATCTTCATCGTGGTCTTCACCATGGAGTTCTTGCTGAAACTCTTTGCCCTTCGCCACTACTACTTCACCAACGGCTGGAACATCTTTGACGTGGTGGTGGTCATCCTGTCTATCGTGGGTGAGTGAGGGAGCTGGAGGGCAAAGGTCAAAGTGTTCCTGACTGATGTATGATTGCTGACTATTCCTTTCCTTTCCTTTCCTTTTCCTTTCCTCTACTCCAGGTATGTTCCTTGCAGAAATCATTGAAAAGTACTTTGTGTCGCCGACCCTGTTCAGGGTGATCCGGCTGGCTCGTATTGGTCGCATCCTCCGTTTGATCAAAGGAGCTAAAGGCATCCGGACGTTACTCTTCGCTCTGATGATGTCACTGCCGGCCCTGTTTAATATCGGCCTGCTGCTCTTCCTCGTCATGTTCATCTTCTCCATATTCGGCATGTCCAACTTTGGCTATGTGAGACACGGCGCGGGAATAGACGACCTTTACAACTTTGAGACGTTTGGCAACAGCATGATCATCCTGTTCATGATCACCACGTCTGCTGGCTGGGACGGCCTGCTGCTGCCCATCCTCAACTACCCGCCCGACTGTAACCCCAACCTGGAGAACCCAGGCACGTCGGTGAAGGGCGACTGCGGTAACCCCTCGGTGGGAATCTTCTTCTTTGTCATGTACATCATCATCTCCTTCCTGATTGTGGTCAACATGTACATCGCCATCATCCTGGAGAACTTCAGCGTGGCCACGGAGGAGAGCGCTGACCCGCTGAGCGAGGATGACTTTGAGACCTTCTATGAGATCTGGGAGAAGTTTGACCCCACCGCCTCTCAGTTCATCACCTTCGCCAAGCTGTCTGACTTTGCCGACGCCTTGGAGCATCCGCTCCGCGTGCCGAAGCCCAACACCATAGAACTGATCGCCATGGACTTGCCCATGGTGAGTGGCGACCGTATTCACTGCCTGGACATCCTGTTTGCCTTCACTAAACGTGTGCTGGGTGACAGCGGCGAGTTGGACATGCTGAGGCAGCAGATGGAGGAGCGCTTTGTGGCGGCCAACCCCTCCAAGGTGTCGTACGAGCCCATTACCACCACCCTGCGCCGCAAGCAGGAGGACGTCTCTGCCAGAATCATCCAGAACGCCTTCCGCGCCCACCTCCTCCGACGGGGCGTCATCTTCAAGCGCCACCTCTTCACCACCAGCAACAAGCTGGAGAACGGCGGGACCAACCAGGAGAAGAAGGAGAGCACGCCGTCCACCGCCTCCCTGCCCTCCTACGACAGCGTGACCAAACCCGACAAGGAGAAGCAGGAGGAGAATGACGAGAAGTGGGCCAGGAAGGAGAAGGACAAAAACCAAAAAGACGAGTGGGAATCCAAGTGTTAAGGTTCAGAAACTCTCACCTCTACTGAGACTCAGCCAGAGGCCCAACTGAGGCCAAACATGTAGAAAAGTCTTCATTTGGAAGTAAAAAAAAACAAAAACACAAAAAAAATGTTTACAGACTCCAACAGGACTGAGGGAAGCTGGCTCATGACGTCAACACAGACGGCTGAGCCTGACACAATCAGTTTACTATGGACCTTTGCTGCATAGTGACCCGGAGCAAACAGCATCAGTGACTTACAGCGTGCTGCACCGACACGCGTTACCATGGGGACCAACACGCAGAGGGACAGAGTTTTCTGCGAGATGATTGGAGGATAGCAAAATCCCTGCCACCACCAAAGTGTGGAACCAAACCCCCAACCCCCCAAACCCCCCAACCCCCCCCTCACCCGGATCACACTGATCCCACCAGAACTGTGTGAGCAGTCTAAGGGAGGCTCTGTTACAATGAGTTTACCATGTTTGATCACGATGAACACACACTTCAACAGAGCACGTTTAGCTGGGAAGGAAACACGAGCGAGGGAGGGAAGGGAAGGAAGGGTCGCCCAAGGAGAGGAGAGGAGAGGAGAGGAGGGGAGACCAAGGCTTCCTGTTTGTTTGTCCACTTGCATCTTTCCATTATTTGAGAGTTCACATTTAGTCACCAGTCTTTCCATTTCCTCTTTGTTATACTGACGGACATTTTCTACATGGGCTTTCACACGGGGTCAGGGGTCAGGGGTCACTGTTTCTGACTGAAGGGGACTCAGGGTTCAGGTGGAGTTCCAGATAAATAGTAAATATTGTGCTCGTTCGATGCATAGATATGAGTTGCATGAAGGCATGTTTTGATCTGGAGTCATGCATGAAGAAATCACAAGAGACTTCTCCTCAGGCCGCTGCAGGGGCGGGGCTACAGGGGCGGGGCTACAGGTCTGAGGCCGACCACTGGGGAGAGGAGGAGAAATATAACTCGAGTAATGATAGATAGATAGAGAACTGGGGACTGATGAGGGTCTGATCTTCATCCTTCACTCATTTTGCTTTGTAGACCTGAGAGATCCAGCATAGAAAGAGTGAGGAGTGTGTGAGTGTGTTAGGAAGAAGATGGTCCTCAGGCGGGGGATACACAGATTTTGAGGACCTGATCCAGATCTGGAGCTTACATCTCTTTATTTACCCGTGTGTGTGTGTGTGTGTGTGTGTCTGTCCGTTCTCACCTGTGGTCCCTGTTGGAGCAAAGAGAGCAGGTGAGGTTTCACGCCAAGGAATCCATCCCTGGCACCAGCATGACTCTGGTGTCCTCACGTGTCTCTAGACCCCCGTGTGAGGCTGCGGCCCCAGAGGAAGGGGGGCAGCAGAGGGGTCTCCTTATCTATCCTGTTTGGGTCACAGTTTTGTTTTATACTTGGGGGCTAGTGGAAGAACAGAGACGGCTCTACTCTTTCATCGTTGAGTCTTAGGGGGCATTTTTACAGACAGATTGAGTTTCCAGCTTTAGAAAAGAAAAAAAGAGGACTTGAAATCCTTCACTGATGTCCCTGCGATGCAATCATACTCAGAAACGTCTTTGATGGGCGAACGTGAGGCTGAGCATTTGGAAAATGGCGGCGAAGGAGTTGGCGTCGCCGTGTACGGGAGGAGGAGAGGCCAGCAAGGTCTCCTGGTCTGAGCTGTAGAAGGAGGATGGGTGGAGTTTGATGTTTCAGGGAGGTGGATGGTTGATAAATAATAAGAAACAAACGCGGACCAAAAAGGAGGCGGAGCTTCTTCCTACCAGGGTGTTTGACTGATGCAGAGGGGGGGAGGGGGCGGAGTGTAGTGGTCTGAGTGCTGAAAGTCCCATGTTGGTCAGTGTATCATTGTGCTTCAGTGGGACCTCTTAAACACTGTGTGCTTTCGGACACACACACACACACTCGCTCCATCTCTTCATAAACACGCGGGCGTTCAAACGCTCTCACCCTACTTCCATATAATCAACCAGAGGTGATGGAGGGGGGAGAACTCTCCAGATGAAACATCAGCAGTCGTCACAGTGATGCAGCTACGTTGTCCAATAAGCTTCACGAGTCTTCTTCATGACTGATCTAAGGTTCTGTCCAGCGGTAGACGACACACAACTGCCTCCCTAAGGTGTGTCCGCCATTCCTGCCATTCTTTTCTACACAAGGCCTGACGGTCCTATTTACAAAAAGGATGTCCAGAGTACAATCTGACATCTGCCGCCGCTGCTGCACTGCCGCCGCCGCCCTGCCGCCGCACCACTGCTGCCATGTTGGTGCGTTTTAAACACTGCCTGTACCTGAAGCCCCTGTCTGTAACAACAACTGAGGTCAGTTTACAATACGAGCTCTCCACATCAGTTTGGCTGCTGCACACTGAAACCAAATACATTCCCAACGAGATCCACAGCAGGAGTGAGGAAGGCCGACCCATCGCTCCAGGCTCACCCTGCGTGTGTGTGCGTGTGTGTGAGGATACACACACGCACACGACGTCTCTGTACAGCGCAGGCTCTGAAGGCACAATCGCCCAGGAAAGAATGAACTTTTTGAGAGAAACTATAAATATTGTATTATATTCTTTTATTTTCTCGGCATGCTTTGTTGTGTTTTTTTGTAAATATGGAATTTTAAAAATGTTACTACTAATAATCTAAAAAAAAAAAAGAATAATACCACTCCTATAGCTCGGCTTCCGGCTCCGCCCCCTTTGTCACATTTGTTACCTTTTTGGATTTTTTGAGACACTTTTCACTTTGGTGACGGGAAATTGAATGAAATATAGATATTATATAATACTAAAGATATATACATGTATACATATGTGTCTATATGTATATATATATGCGTTAAGCAGAAGAGAACACTTTGTTTGTCACATTTGATTTTGTGTGCAACACGTTGTTGTGTGGTCGTCTGCCCCGGTTGATCCCAGCGGCCTCCTGGGTCGGGGAGGAGGAGGAGGAGGAGCTGGTGTGCGATGTCACTGGAGCTGCTCACCGTGGATTGTAGCCTGATGGTGATGAAAGGGATGATGTAACCAGCACACGTCTCACACACACACACACACACACACACACACACTGTCACATGTGTCACTCTCACTCCGTATATAGGACACAGACACACACACAGACACAGATGAAGCTCCTCACTGCCCAACAACTTCACTGGCCGCTTCTCGTCGGCCGGTGTGACTCTGACTGCCTTCATCCAGGTGAAGACGGCACGTACACACACACGGGGGCCTCGTCCCACACACACACACACTCACACATCAGTGCCATTACAGCTCATACATGCGTACCACAAACGTTCTCGCTCCTCATCGCCACCTTTGGGTTTGTTTCCAGTGTTCCACTCGATGGCTTGTGCCTTTTTTCTGCTTTTTCTCTTTGAATTTGGATTTTGATGCCACACTGAAATATCACACACACACGTTTCCAAACTGTGGAGGGGGGGGGGGGTGAGCACAACATTATTCAGGGACGACGTCGCCTCAGAAACACTGCCAGAGGATGAGACACGCTTCACTTCATCTTAGTGTTCAACAATGTGTGATGTTTAACTAAAAACAGCTGAAACATGTCCTGTTCTTAGTGCTATGTGTGTGTGTGTGTGTGTATGTGTGTGTGTCACCCACTTGGCTTGTGAAAAAGCAGCTTGCCTTCAATATTTGGGTTTCTGTTTCCGTTTTCCGTCTGAAATTTATTTTTGTATTAATCTGGGATTCTCGGCCTCATTGTTGTTCTTTTCGTTGGCATGGTTACGACGAGCGTTTGTTGCGCTGACGTGCTTTTCAAACTGTTATCATTTGACGCGGTGGTGAAGAGGAGGTAGAGGAGAACATGAAGGTGTGTTGCACAGCCACTTGGACTCTTGGTAAGATTATATGAGAGATTGTCTTCATTTGAGCACGAAACCTTTTTATTACCAATAAAGCAGCCTTCCAGTTAAGACACCGTGTGGCTTTCTTCCTGAACTCTTGAGTTTACAGTCACAATAACACGTCAACAAAAGGATTGACTGCCCAGAGAGGTTTCATAGCCTCTAGATTTCCTCTTTACACTCTCATTCAAGCGTGAGTTTTGAGTCTTTGGCCTCCATTTTGTTTGTATTTGACTTATAAAAGGAGGCAAGCGGCTCACAAAACATCCTGTGAGCTGTGGCTGAGTGGCGCTGTGGTAACGGAGTCCTGGGAGGCAAACATCCTTTCAAATGTAATGGAGGTATTGAGTTTGTTAAGAGCGCCGTGTTAACGTCGCCCTCGCAGGCCGGGCAGGGACGGCTGCTCGGCTCTCAGGCGGCCCTCAGGTCTGCACCGCCCCGGCCTCTCTCTCTCTCTCTCTCTCTCTCTCTCTCTCTCTCTCTCTCTCTCTCTCTCTCTCTCTCTATCTCTCTGTGGTCTCACCAGAGAGTAAACAGCCCCCAGGTACCTTATTACAATCATCTCCTGTAACCTCATAACCCCACGTGAGCAGAGCTGAGGGCCGGGGAGCATCGATCTGTTTATGCTGCTCCCATTGTGTTCAGGAGGAGGAGGAGGAGGAGGAGGAGGAGGAGGAGGAGGTGGGATTGTGTGTAAATGATGCATATGAGGCGGATTCCCTCCCCTCTCCTTCTCCTTCTCTTTCTCCTCCTCTTCCTCCCTTTTTTGTCACATCATAACATGAACACTCTTCATCCTCTGCTCTCCCTTCACATCCCTGTGTGTGTGTGTGTGTGTGTGTGTGTGTGTGTGTGTGTGTTGTGTCCCTCTGTTATCTATTCGCCCACACACATGCACAGGCAGGAGGAACCTGCTCCTTATTGACTATTGACCGTTCTCTCCTGCTTGCCTCGTTGCCCTGCTTCAGGATGGCTGTGTGAGGGAGCAGTGAGGTGGAGAAGAGGGGGGGGGGGGATTCAGAAAGGGAGGGGGAGGGAAGGAGAGGAGAGGAGAGGAGAGGAGAGGGGAAGGGAGGTGCTGGAGCACTGCAGTGCAGATAAATGAATGCAGCAGTGGAGGCTGAGTCAGCAGCACACACTCCCAGTTTGCCCCGGTGCCTCTTCATGCTCGGCTCCATCAGACCCGTCACACACAGATCCCACCTAAATACTGAGACCATATTCCTGCCTGCCAGCGTCTCGATGACACACAGCGTTCCAGGCTCTGGAGGGAGCTGTCCTTGGTGCTGGTGTGAGCAGGGGGACAGGCAGACGAACAGACAGGCAGACAGACAGGCGGCACAGAGGCTCCCTGGGTGGGGCTGCTGTGGGGGGACGACAGGGCTGCTTGGTGTGGAGCTCAACCTGCCATGAAAATGTGTTTAGTGTGCAGAGCGGAGCCTTACACAGCTCGACCCAATTCATACACGGCCACACCTACACCCCTCCCCTCCATCTGCTCTTCCTCCTCCTCCTCCTCCTCCTTGCTCTCCTCTCATCCCACCGTCTCTCTCTGAAGTACGCTGCCACAGAGCATGTGGTGTCTCGGTGGGTCGGCCCTGAAAGTGGCTAAATATACCCATTAAACATGTCACACACTCTTCCTCACACGGTCAGCCGTCTAGAACAGGGAGTGTGTTTGTTTATCCTGCACACACACACGATGACACAGTGGCTCTGTGATCAGTGCTGTCAGATATCTATGTATTTAATAATGCTTCATACAAGAACAACACAACACACACAGCATCCTCATCATCACTCGCGTCTGTGCTTCTCTTTTTTCCTTCCTGCTGTTATTTAGCTGCAAGTCTGCTGGCAAATGTCAGACAGGCTGCAGCAAAATGGGGTTTCCTCCTATCTGATCTCACCCTGATCACAGGGTCTGCTGGTGTTCCCCTCCTCCCTCCCTTCCACTCCTTCCCTCCCCCCTCCTCCCATGGTCTCCCCTTCTCCCCAGAGAGCCTGACGGTGAGCAGGGAGGACGGGGGCCCCAAAGAGGGAGGGAGCTCTCCATCACAGATATGGCCACAAGCCAGGAAGCCCCCGCCACAGCTGTACACAGGACGGACAGCCTCTTCTCATTGAGAGAGGTGAGGATGGCCCCCCTCCCCTCTCTCTCTCTCTCTCTCTCTCTCTCTCTCTCACACACACTCACACACGCCCACAGTGGTAAAACTCCATCACTTATAGCATTTCTGCATGTTTCATTATAACTTTATTGTGCCATAGTATACATCTATACATGTGCTTAATATTGTGTATTCTATATGATTTCCAAAGGAAGCAAGCAGATGCCTTCACACCCACACACCCTGTTCTTTAGATCGATTTCTCCAGTGAGCCTGCTGAGCCTGAGCTGGTTGGCTGCCTGATTCTATCCAATTTACAAAAGAACAGCACCCACTACTGGTCAGCGGCATAAATGCATTTAACGTCGTCCAATTCTTGGTTGAAATATCAAATAATAACGGAAGTACAGCAATGATCTCACAAATCATCTCTTTCAACTGCAGTACAAAACTTTTCCCACTTTTTTCATTCTAAAATCTGAAATATCTGAACATAAATAAAGTACAAATAATGTTCTTCAGCAACATCAGACGTCATGTCATCATCATGATCTGGCAATACATTACATCATGGCTTTTTCAAAGCTTGTTAATTTAATTCAATTCTGTCACAATCAGTAAACTTCAGGAAACAACTGTGTAGAAAGTGATCTAAGCTTCTTCTCTCAATTTTGACATTTCAAAATAATAAGTGAATGACAAATAGGAAGTTGAACATTTGGATTATTTTACACCAGTTCTACACAAACCTGTATGTTTATTATAGAAACAGTGACGTACAAAACATAAAAGACATGTTGCAAGTCAAATCAAATGATGGAGAACAGTCGCAGCTGACTCATCTTCATCTTACTGATGATGTAATGGAATGATGTCTGATCTCTGGGCTCTTTATACTTCTTCAACCTGGAGCAGGTCTTCAAGACACCTACAAGTCAAATATAAAGGTATTTATTGACATTTAATCTAATCTAAGACAATACACGCTCCTTTTTCACAACACTGATCCACAAGACAAGAGTGTGTAATGATAACAGCTGTTTCAGACTGCTGCTCTGAATTCTCTACAAAATATACACAACGTAATATCTGCAATATCTTAGTCCAATCACATCGGCCGGTTTGGCTTATGATGAGCTCACCCTTCCTGTTTGATGCTGGCCAGCCACTCCACAAAGTCTTTAGCTTTGATCCTATCCAGGTGTCGGGCGAAGTCGTCTGTAAATGTCCCCTCAGAGTGCCGTTTCAGGTTGTGATTGATGTTCTGTCCTTCTTCCATCTCATATCTGTGCCATCTGACAGAAGCAGAGTTGCCGAGCTACAACTTACAGCAATATTCAACTATTTAACAAACAAAAAAACACTTTATTTTCTTCCTTATTAATTGTTTTACACGGATTAAAATATTTGCAAAGGCTAAAACAGTCAATTTAAATTTCAATGTCAAATTTCATAGTACTGCATTTTTATTGTTGTTGCTAAAAACAAACACAGCTTCTAATTAAATGTTCAGTCAGTCAATCAGTACCTTGTTTGTCTGGTTTGATCCACAACCATCTCCTCACTGCCAGGACAGAGCAACACGAGCAGCACACACACCACGAGCAGGCACATCCTCAGATCACCTACACAACACAAAACCAGGGAGACAAACACACACACACACAGTTTATGCTGCTGCAATACATAAACAAAATACACAAGTAAAGAATGAATTCAGATCTGTGTGGGTCTGGATGATCAAACTCACCTCAGGGAGCTTTAACACTTCAGTCCTCTATCTTCAAAATGGACAAAACTGAGACACCTCATCGTCTCCGTCACTTTATGAGGACATCAGGTGTCCAGTGTGACAGAGAGTTCACCTTCCTCATTATCGTTGTCTCGACTATTGCGGATCAGACCCAGAATGCTGCCTGTTCTTCAGCTAGGTCAAAGGTCAGAGCCCACTGCCCACGTACTCAGACAGTAGCAGGTGTGCAAGTGTTGATAATTTACGTCAGCAAGGTTATTCTTTCATATTGGTCCCTCATTTTTTATTTGTAGCTTGTTGAGCAGTTGAGTAGGAATTGCACATTATTTTGATACCGTTTTAAGAAAAGAAAAGAACAAAGAGCTATACTGAGGTAAACTTCCCCTACCAAACCACACTCTGTTTACTATCTGCAATGCTATGCTACAGAAACGACAAGACACCAACTTAATCTACGGTTTCTGGAGCTGTTTAAGATTTGTTTACTTCAGTCGCCTTCAAATACAGCTGTCAAAACAGGTCCATATTCAAAACTCTGTCAAATGGGAATATGGCAGATTGATCATTTCTTATACATTTGATCCGCACAGGTTTAATATCAGCAGCTGAGGGTGCAAATTAGTTTTCCCCAATTTATTAATGCAAACCAGAGACTCTCTCTGTGTCTGCTTCACCACCTGTATTAACCGACAGAGGGCGCTGAAGTCCCATTTCTACACGCAGGTGTACATTCCAGCCAGGAGCGTTTTGAGATTTTCATCAAATAGAATTATATTTAGCTTTCGTAGAGCTTTAGTTAAGGTCACGCTACCTCACATTGAATTAATTGTATTTTTTGGGTCTATATAGGTCGCGTTAGTTTGTCTAATTTTTAAGCTAATCATTTTGGCTAATAGAGCTTATTTTGGCACATGTAGGACACCGTAGTTCAGTCTGTGTTTCGGCCCCAGGTGGAGTTTGGACATTGACGGACGGACTCAGGTGTGTGTGAGTTAGGCCTGAACCCACACACACCCACACACAACACAGCTCAGGTCCGTGTCTACTTGTTTTCTAATTTTCATAGTTTTTTTCCCAAGAGTTTCCGCACCGTTTATTTAATCACCACAACTACATAACAAGCTGTAGTTGTTGTTTCCTACACATAACCTGTTAATATCCACATACAACTGGCTGAAAGTTTACAATAAAATATCAAATATGATAGAGTTTATGCCATCAGACAGTCTGACTAAACATTAACTCACTCATTTGATAATAGACGAGATTTTACAGATTTTGTAGAGATTTGAATTCAACATTCGCGTGGTTCGCATGCGGTGTAGTTCCACATAATGCCCACCAGGTGTCAGTGTTGACTGCAGCGTCTCCTCCAGCTCTTCATCATGATGAGGATAGCATTATGCTCTTACTGGACGAACCCAAATTGGCACGATTGCAGCAATTTTTCATATAAATCTCAATGTGGCGTAATTTATTATTCTAATTTAAATTGTGGGAAATCTACCGGAGAAAACTTTAATAAATTCTACAATAAATAAATTGTATTGATAATACAACATAAATATTCATATAGCAGTTGAGGGATGTGACCACATGTGATCCCAAACATCTACATGCTTAGGAAAGATGGCCATCGTCATACAAAAACAAATATCCCGTCCTTTAGTGTGTCTGCTAGCTTATAGCATTCATAAGGAATGTGGCAGTATTTCTGAAGAAATATTGAGAAATACTTCTATCACCCTCCTACACACACACACACACACACTCACACACTCCATTCTCCTCCAGCTTGGTCCCTGGAGAGGGGGGCCATAAATGTTTTAGTCTATATTGGATCTACTCTATATTATCACTAAGAGAAGAGAGGAGTTGAGTCGAGGGGCGGTGGAGCTGAGGGTCGTGCTCACAGCCGCTGGAATTCACTTTTCTCTGTTGCCGGCTGATAACTTGGTGCTGATTGATACATTAATATTGCATCGATCCTCTCTCCTCGGCCTCACACACACACACACACGCAGGTGGACTCCTTACCAACACGCTATGTAAAAGCTAGAGGCAGGCAGGAGGAAGCTTCAGTCTCAGTGTTCTGCTGAGTTTAGCTTTAACTTGTGTTTATGTTTTGTCTCCTTTGTTCATCATCTTTTCCAGTTCCTTCCCTTTTTTTTTCCCAGTGTTTAAAGCGTTGACTTCCTCTTTTGTTGGCTTCTAGCTCCTAACCAGCTGTGGATGAAGAAAAGGAGGTCGTCTCTACCCTGAGTCTGGCTGTTACTTAAGGTAAGTCATTAGTTTCCCGGCCCTGGTCCTCCTCTGGACCTCCTCTGGACCTCCTCTGGACCTCCTCCTCCGTCTCTCGTGTCCTCTCGGGGGGGTTTGTGTGAATCATGGTGGACGCTCCACATTAGACGCTCTATTACAACAACAAATACCTTCTCTGGTGAGGCAGAGCGGCTCTTTGAAACACCACAGGAGACAAAACAACAAGGATATCACCTCTAAACATCAGGACCCAGGGCAGCGAACATTTTTCCATCCATTTATTTGGGCAGTTAATGATAGGCTATCAGATTCCTATCTCCCTTTCCTGCTCTCTCTCTCCCCTCCCTCGCTCCCCTGCTCTAGCCTGGAGGAACTGTTTTGGCGAGCATCTGGACGCAGGCTGTTGAATGGGCTCCATTCTTGCGGCGCCCTGTGCTCCAGTGAACGCACTCGGGGCACGGACGCCCCGGCCACGGTCCACAGACGAGGCTGGGCTGGGAGTGGGGGGTGGAGAGAGAGAGAGAGAGAGAGAGAGAGAGAGAGAGAGAGAGAAAGAGACACAGAGAGAGAGAGAGAGAGAAGAGAGAGAGAGAGAGAGAGAGAGAGAGA
>NW_027467071.1:2500-82500 GCF_046128005.1 Genypterus blacodes
TTGAGCGTACGAGTGTCACAGTTTGTCATCTTTAAGTGGAATAGTGTGCGACTGCAGGACAACAACAAAAAAGCTTCATCGGTCCCTATGGATAAATTCTCTTTTTCTGACCCTGCCCTCCAAAGACAGAGGTCAGAGGTCAAAGAACAGCCTCCCTGCAGCAGGGCGTCAGAGTGAGCCGAGTCCTCCCACTGAGGGACGACCTGGAGGATCCAGTCCATGTCACCGCACAGAGCATTACAAGTTGAGTGAAGTTGGGATAATGGAATCACAAATGAGAGTTTTAGAAGAGCTTATTAGGAAAGAGTTCATTTTTAATGTCATATCTCTATTTTGGGAGAATGAAGTCATTACCTTAAGTACCTACAGTGCAGTGAAGAAGACTGATGAAGCTCTGAGCCTCAGCAGCTCAGATCCCACTGACACACAATCATTAACTCAACTCATAGTTACCAAGGAGGAAAATGCTCTGGGATGCTGGACAATACAACCACACACACACACACACACACACACACACACACACACACACACACACACACACACAGGTTTGTCTGACCTGGACGCTGTAGTGTGTGTCCTCGTCCAGGTCCCACAGGACGCACCAGCGGCTGGACGTGTTCACCTCCCGGATGGAGCGCTGCATCAGGCCGTCCTGCCGCTGGAGACACAAAACAAAAGCCTTCACACTGAGCAGCCAGGTGAGTGTGTAACCGCCTGCACACACACACACACACACACACACACACACACACACTCACACACTTTGACTCCGCTTTCTCCTGCGCCTCATTTGAATTGCAAGACTTAACTGTCAGATTTATTGGTGGAGTTTGAAGAATGAACTCCCATCACACCATCACATTACATCACCGCCAAGCTTCACTGTCCCACGGGGAGGAATGAGGTAACTGGGCGACGTAAAAGCAGCAATCAGGAATCCAGAATGAGCGGAGAGATTAGAGGCATGAACTCCCGGAGACACGACCTCCTCTCGGCCCTACGCTCAGGTATCGGGCCAATCGTGTCCGCGGAGAGTAAACGTGTCTTTAAAACGTCAATAAATACTCCACACGTCCGAGAGAAGAGAGCAGGCGGAGGCAAACCTTCGCCGGCTCTGGCAGCTCAGCTAAGCAAAGAGGCAATTAGCAGAAGCTTTATGAGCCCGCGGCACAGAAACGGCCAGGACTCCTCTTAGAGCAGATAACAGGCTCGTTCATCACCGCCGCCTCTGACTCCACCTTTATTCTGCTGAGGATGGGAGATTTGGGGGATTTCTCTCAGTCTGACACACACACACACACACACACACACACACACACACCGCTTGACTTGAATTTGTAGAATGTGCGTGTCACTTGAGGCCGCCTTTGAACCTAATGATGACACAATAATTAGTTTGAACCACGGAGGTCAGTCAGCAGCTTCCTGCTAAAATAAAAGCCGTGTGTTCGCAAGATGCAATACCTTTAATAACCAGGAGGGGCAGCGATGTCATGGGAGGTGACAGTGTTGCTCTGTCTCTGTCTCTCTCGTCTCTGTTAGCAGTAAAATGCCGATCTTGGAGTAATTAACCAAATATTCCAATGCCAAACAAGCAGAAGGGACATTTGGCTCCCTGGTGGACGTATTTGGGCTTTTTGTCTTCCAGATTGATGGAAATTGCAGTACACAGGTTAGCGTCATAGCAACGCTGCTTCCATTGCAACTGAGTGCAGAAGTGTGTATGTAGGCCCAATACCATCATGTTAGAATGATGTGGTTCATAGAATAACAGTCTTTGGCCATGAGACAACACAGTCAATGTGCCAGTAGAGGTCAGTAGAGGTCAGTAGAGGTCACAGATCATGCAGTGTTTCCTCCACAGCAGCTGTCTGAGCCGTCGTGCTCAGTGGAGCCAGAGTGGCGGTGCTCCCTGCAGGGAGCCAGGCTGGAATCTACAGGTGGAGACACATTTGGTTACCAAACTATTTTTACACCGAGACACAAATCCTGCGGTGACGAATGAGCGTGTATTCATGGATCAAGTTCCTCCTCATCCTCTGACTGATATGCATCTATCAGCAGGAGCCGCATGGAGTTACTGGCTCTGTTTCCAGCCACACACACACACACACACACGGAGCATTGATTAATACGGCGTTCATGACAGCTGAGAACTCATGAATCAGAGCAGGGATTCTTGGCTCGCCTCACATTTACAATATTAAACTGGGTCTGTGTGTGTGTGTGTGTGTGTGTGTGTGTGTGTGTGTGTGTGCGTGTGTGATTATCCGTGGTGTGAAGGCTCATTGCGTAACGTGTGAATCAGTGTGAGCTCTGGGGTTTGGAGACGTTCTGGATCCTCAGCCTGTTTGTGAGTTTCTCCTGTAAGTGAACGCACAAACAGCACACAGGAGCGACTGAGTGAAGAAACAGATGCTCTTAGTGTGTAACATTCATTTATGTGAGAACTCAAGTCCATTCCAAAACTTTAACACAACTCTCCATAGCTGAGTAAAGCTCTCTGTAGCGTTACTATGGCTACGCTCATTAGCCTATCAATGCTAATATGCTCCTTCTTCTGACCCAACAAGGCTGAACCACAACATCAATCAGTTTACTGGATCTGAGCAAAAACACTACATTTGCACTGAAACTATAGAAGAGTCACAAGTAAGAAGTGGAACAAAGTGGAACACGACAGCTACAGCAGCTCACAGGTCGGAGGAGCGGGTTTGAACTTGAGTCTGAACCCTGCAGGTGCGACAGATGAGACGTACGACTCTGACAGACCAACTGTAAACTTTGGCAGACTGGGCGTGGTCCAGATTCCTCTTCTGTGCGCTCCTGCTTTTATCTTTGGGTGACGAACGGCAGCAGAGGAGCCGTAAAGCCGAGCACACACACATCTGCCCCGCACCTTTCACATGAATATTTGAGGAAGGCTTTTATGTGTGAAGGTGCAGAGTTAGTTTACGTCCACATCTCCTGTTCTCTCAGAGGAAACAAGCAGAGGAGATGATGGATTCTGCGTTTTTGGCACGGGAGGCCGTCTGACGAGTCGCAGCCAAACCATTCTCGCTAATGGACGCTGGCTCCTCTGTCTGATTGGTCTTTTTTAGCCAAACTCATGGTGGTGAAGCTGATGAAAGAATGAATGAAGAATCTGAGCTGAGTTAGCAGCCGGACCAGAAACCTGCTGACGTGGCCGCGGGACAGAAAGGCTCCGGGTTCCTCCTACGCCATCCCCCGCTAACCAAACAGCAACGCAACTCCACGACAGCACAATTTCCATGATGGTTCCTCTCCTTTCTGATGATGGAGCTGTTTGGAGCGGTTTTGGCCGGAGCCTTTGGTAATCAGGAGATTTGTTTTTTTATTAATCCTGCGTCCCGCTTGACATTAAGGAGCTTCTCAAAGAGTGAAATGTTTATAAGCTAATTCCCCTGACATTCCCCATTTATCTAAGGAGGCTTCTAGTAAATGTCTGATGTCCTGCTGGTTCTAATTCTGTTGCTGAGTATTTAATCACAGCACAGAACCAGAACCAAACATGGATCCAAGAGATTAAAGTGATTCAGTTTCAGTCATTTAAACCACTTCCATTTGTATTGCTGTGACAATAATTGGCCAGCGAGCAGCAAGGGCCCGGCGGAGGAGAGATGGATCAGGACACAGAGGACGGGACACAGACGGTCTGGGTTTAATGAGGTCTGAGGTCTGAGGTCCGTTAGTTTAAGAGCCGTTTAAAGGAGGAGCATCACACACATTTACATCCTCTGGTGTTCAGCTAACTGCCTGTTCTGAAACATCTGAAGTGCTTTGATACGCAAGAAACCTCATCACTCCCTTGCTACAGCGCACGTGCACACTGAGTGAAAACAAATCCTGTCAGGTACCCCCCCCCCTTTGGGTCCCAAGTTCTCATCATGCAAGTAAAGAGTCAAGAATCAAGTCTTCAATGATTAAGACAAGTTAGTACGATCAGAATGAGACCAACACACACACACACACACACACACACACACACACACTGGCTACTGTACCTGCTGTGAGATGGCGTAGCCGATGACAGTGTCTCCCTGAGGAACATTCCAGGTCACCATGGCCGAGTGCGCCCTCAGCTGGGTGACCGACACGTTCACCGGGGCGGCTGGCACAGCTGTTCACACACACACACACAGACACACACACGGAAACACACACACACACACACACACACGCTTGTATTACTCTATTTGTTTTGAGGTGACGACATATTGCTGCGTCCATTCATTCAGGTTTGCCAATAAAAGAGGCAAAGCTGGAGCCAAACTGAGTGACAAGTATTCAACCAATGTGTTTCTCCTCCCACAGGAAATCACAGAAGACTCGGGAACATTTGAGGAAAGTGCATTTCTCCCTTTAAGGCAGGAGGACACATGAAAAATGAATATGCCTCCATGAGTAAAGTGCTTCATGGAGGCATACCTCCCTCCAGGCTGGAACACTCAAGGTTTGGCTTTATTATAGACTTCTGTAGGACAAGACGGCAAAACTCCCAACAGATTATAACAAACATTACATCACCGCACAGACAAGTCAACTCTTCGTCTCTTTATCTGCCAGTTTTATCAATCAGTTTATAGTTTCTTGTCATTACATAATCTCTGAATCAAACTTTATATTTGCTGTGTTTTGCAGCCACAGCTTGTGTTTACTGGGTTAATGTCTGAATCCTTCACTGAATCCTGGGCTCTTAGTGGACCTCCTGCACACATACACAACATCCGCCCACACACACACGCACACGCACACACACACACACACACACACACACACACACACACACACACCATCAGCAGCAGCCCGTCCCAGTGTCCTTGAGTGAGACACCGGGTCGGACTCTGTCACTGGTTGAGGCTCTGGATTGAAGTGTGTCTGCATGACTCAAATGGAAATGTAGGAGATCATTTGCACAGGATGAGTAACAAACGCACACAAGCACACACACAGACACACACGCACGCACACGGACACGCACACACACACACTTCCTCGCTCATAATGACACTCTAGAGGACTGTAGAACTGATGGGTATTTGAAATGTTCGCAAAGAGAGTGTGAGTGTTTTATACCCATAAATTTAACAGAGAGGGGGGAGGGAGAGAGAGAGAGAGAGGGAGAGAGAGAGAGAGAGAGAGAGAGAGAGAGAGAGAGGGAGAGAGAGGGAGAGAGAGAGAGAGAGAGGGAGAGAGAGAGAGACGGAGAGACAGAGAGAGAGATACTGTATGAGAGAGAGAGAGAGGGAGAGAGAGGGAGAGAGAGAGAGAGAGAGAGAGAGAGAGAGAGAGAGAGAGAGAGAGAGAGAGAGAGAGGGAGCGAGAGGGAGAGAGAGAGACGGAGAGACAGAGAGAAATTACTGTATGAGAGAGAGAGAGAGGGAGAGAGAGGGAGAGAGAGAGACAGAGAGACAGAGAGGGAGACAAAGAGAGAGACATCAAAACAAATTCGTCATATTCCATTACTTTTAGGAGGATAAAGAATGGAAGGAAGGAGGGGAGGGAGGAAAGGAGATGATAGATGATGAGATGAAGAGATGAAGGATGCTCCATCTCTTCATCTATGGAGGGAGGCTCCATCGTCCCTCCATCTCTAGATGCTGATATGATATCTAATGGAATCGACCTTCTGGGTCAGAAGATATTGATGAGTTCAGCTCCTTCACTCTCACTCCTTTAGCTCTCACTCCAGGGATGACTGTGTGTGTGTGTGTGTGTGTGTGTGTGTGTGTGTGTGTGTGTGTGTGCGTGTGTGTGTGTTAAGGAAGAGAGTGTCCACAGCAGCTAATTAGAGCTTCACACCTGGAAAAGGACATGAAGACCCTGACAGCCCACACATTCTCGCTTGTGCATTCCAGATTTGCTACTGAATCACACGCCACCGTGCAGGAGGAGTGACAACAGACACAGCAAAATGACAGCCTTGATCGCCTCTTCATCCTCGACTGAACAAAGCAAAGCAGCGGGCGGCTGGAGTGGCAGCTTCATCTTCTAACTATTCCTCTTCATTCCAAACCGAGCGAATCCGTTCAGCCCGAGTGTCCGGCGCGGGCGAACAAGCTAACGAGCTAACGGCGGCTCGTTATACAAACCAGCCTGCCTGAGCTCCCGCAGGCGAGACCGCCGGCCTGCCAGCAGCCAATCATATCAGAATGACCTCAGGATGATCAATCAGCCCGGAGCATTAATGCAGTTACACTCTGAGTTTGATGAAGTGCTGTAATTTCCTTTTTTCGCTGAATGCCACTTTCCTACCAGTCTGTCTTCTTCTGCTGAAGTTGGTATTCTCCAGCATTTCCCATAATGCCCTTGGACAGACCGCAGGGGTGGAGTTTAATTCCTCTGTAGTGCAGATACAGAGATGTGCACCTGGAACCCTCCGGACACCTGAGCTCTAATCTGCATCTCAGTCACATCGCTGCACCGATGTTCCCCAGGAATCATAAAGCTCCTTCTGTTTTGTGATGCAAATTCAGACTCTGCAGAGGATTTATGGATTTTTCATATAAAAAGTTCCATTTAGGCGATTTGAGCTTCATTTTCCGTGTAAATCAAGACTTTCCTCATAAAGTTAAAGAGGTTTGTTTGAAAGCTACGATTCCAAAAGGTTTCCCCGACCACAGGAAACATGGAGCCCCTCCCCCACAGGACGGGAGTGATGCTGCTAAGCTACTTTGGCTCGTAATGTAGCTAGCTACTTTATAAACAGAATAAGGAAGGCGACTTTAAGCTCTGAGGCGACGTCTTTGATGCCTGGTTGATCATTGAGAGCTTCTGAGAGATGCACAGGAGTCTTAGTAGTAAAGACAGGAGTATATATAAAAATACACACATCTTCCTCCTCCTCCTCTTCCTCCTCCTCCTCCACAGAAACACACATTCACAATCTCGTTCCCTCGTTTCTCTGCCAATGACAGCAACCAACTAACTCCAATCACGTTAGCACTGAGAAATGTAAACCGCTTTCATCTTCCAGCAGAGGGAAAAAGCAGAGCACACACATTCCTACAATTACATTACATGAGGAAGAGGAAGAGGAAGAGGAAGAGGGGGAGGAGGAGAGGCTTAGATAGACTCCGACTGAGACAAAAGAGGGGGAGACGGCACAGAGGCAGAGAGAGAGAGAGAGAGAGAGAGAGAGGAGGGGGAGGATGAAAGACAAGAGGAATCTGACAGAGCGAGAGATAAGTAAGTCAGAGCCAAAGAACAGATGAAGAGAATAAAGCAGGAGAGAGAGAGAGGAGAGGAAGAGGAAGAGGAAGAGGAAGAGGAAGATCAATTGATGGATGGACTGATAGAAGGGAGGGAAGAGGGGGGAAAGGTGGAGGAGGGGGGAGAGGGATGAAGAGGAGGAGGAGGAAGAACATTGATTAAATCATGATATGGCATTAGAGCTCAAACACACACACACACACACACACACACACACACGTACAGAATTGTTTTGATCTCAATTTTAGCCACGTTTTCCCCACGAGCTGAAAGTAAAAGACGTGCCTGGCGCCGGTTGTTTACAGCGGCGGCTCGCTGTCAGACAGGAGTGGAGCGTCTGTGAGTGACGCACGCTCGGGTTTATACGGCCACGCGTCAATCACAGCCAAGTAACCGCCTGCTGATACACACAGACAGTCTAATCTGGCTAATGGACGGCCTGATGGATGGACCTGTGTGTGTGTGTGTGTGTGTGTGTGTGTGTGTGTGTACATAGAGCAAAGTTTTGTTTTTCACCTTTTGTGCCGCTGAACTTCTTCTTTGAGATTAAACTAGAAAGCTAAACAAAACAAAAACAGACTTGATACAGGGGACTTCCGGGTTCCTGGAAATAAAGGACGATAACCGCAGACGCAGACCGACGCATTTCTCCAGGAAGAAAATCTCAAATCCAGATCGATGGATCGTGCATTTATAGTTTTGCTTGTCGAGGGAAAGTCTGCTTCCACTTCCTCTTACATAAGCGTTTGGCCCTCAGGACTGCGTGGGCCGCGTCTGGACTCAGCAGCAGCTCGCCGTCTGTGGAAACGTGCAAACGGACAGACTCAGATCCTGCGGAGGGCTGAGAGCGCGAGTGATGAGTTCAGCCAGAAAAACATCCTGCATGAATAACCAATGAGGACGCCCGGCTCCTCTTCATCAAAGATCTCCCCACACACGTGAAGAGGCCCCGTAAACTCTGCACCTTCTGCCTTTCTGCTCCTTTCTGAACATTATGAGGATTTTTCTTTCAATCCAGAGTTTTATTGCCAGAATGAAACTCCAGGCAATAAGTTATCACAAAGGAATCATCGCTCGTGGCAACAAAAACCGTGTAGGAAATGAATCTATCTCCCCGCAGCGGCCCGTTTCATGAGGAAACAAGCCCGCCATTAAATATGTTAATATGTTAGACGGTTCATGGCGGGTGATCATGGAGTGTGAAGGGTCCCTACAAACCAGGTCAGGTTTGTGATCCTGCTGCAGCAAACAGCATGACATCACTCACTGCTGCTGCTGAGCGGCTAAGAGAGTGGAGGGGTTTGGTGAGAAATTGTGAGAGTTGAAAGGTTAATAAGCCATTTTAAGTAGAGCTTTACAGAGCTCTAACCAGGTCTCACTCAGTGTGATCGTGTTCCTGTAAAGCTCCAACAATCTTACCTCTCCACCAACGTTCAATCAATTTAAATCTTGAGGAGAATGACAAGGCCACACACTTCATCAGCTTCATCAATACACAGGCCTCATAAACACACACCAGCTGGCGTTTGGGGCTCGGCCAAGCGGCCAGGCCAGGTTGATTTGGGTCTGTTTGCCAAATAATGTGCATGAAGTGACATACAGGGACAAAGAGCGGCAAAGGATAATATACATGAATGATTTAAAGGGGGGGGGGGGGGGAGAGAGAGAGAGAGAAAGTCTAACCCCCTCAGACTCATTGGATTATGATCCTGACAGGTTTACAGCAGCTGTTTGTCTGTATGAAATACTGAGCACATATACATTACAGCAACCCTGACTCACACACACACACACACACACACACACACACACACACACACACACACACACAGCTCGGTGGAAGAGGAGAAAGACAAGTTGCCAGGTTAGGATGATATCAGAGGTGTATAATAGCGTAGCAGATGATTTGATTTGATTCTCCACACACTCTGAGCAAGATGATGTAATCAGAGTCTGAGCTGCCGTTCATCGCTACTGTCAAGATGAATGTTGGTCACTTTATGAAGGATGGAAGAATGAAGAGAGAGAGAGAGAAGGAGAGAGAGAGAGAGAGAGAGAGAGAGACTCACTTCCTCCCACCATCCCTGGTGTTTGCCAGCAGGCCAGCAGCAGCAGCACACTGAGGTCCAGGTGAGGAGAGGCGGTCATGACCTCTCCTAACGCGCCTTCACCTCCTCTTCCTCTTCCTCCTCACAATCTTCTCCTTGTTGCTGTTGTTGATTTGTTTTACAGGAACTTTTCGCGCATAATCACTGCTGTTTCCACGCCGCTCTTCACCCTCATGATCTCCTCCTCTTCCTCTCAGTGATTTACCTACAGCTCTCTCTCTCTCTCTCTCTCTCTCTCTCTCTCTCTCACTCGTCGCTCCTCTCTGCAGCTGTCTCGGCCGCCTGCTGCCGGCGCGGCTGCATCTTCCTCCCGCAGGCTGGACGCGCTAACAGGTTGTTCGTCGGCGCCTCCGTCCTCTCACTCTGCCGCCTTCTGCTCCTGCGGGGCGCGATCTTCCGCCAAACGTCCGCTCCGTGGACATGTGCGTCCTCACACACACGGACACACGCAGCAGGTGGACGAGCCGCAACTTGTAGCGAAGGTCAAGCAGGCTGGATCGAGAGAGGAGCTGAGGACGAGGAAGAAGAAGAAGAGGAGAGGAGGAGAGCGGGACGCCGAGTGTCTCATGAAAACACGGAGCGCAAAAGGTGTCTGTCTCTCTGTCTGTCTCCCTCTCTCTGCCTGTCACACACACCAGCGAGGAGCCCGGCAAACAAATGCTCCTGTTACTACACAGAGAGAATGGAGGAGGAGGAGGATGAAGAAGAGGAGGAGGAGGAGGAGGAAGGGGAGGGGAGGGGGGGGTTGTGTTATGCGCATTCTTCACTCTGGTGAATCTGCATATTGGCGCTCATCAGTAGATTATGTAATCAGATTACAGGACACCGTAATGTGGTCATAATTATTATAATGCAAACAAGACAATACAGATGATGAAGATGAAGATGAAATATGCGTGTGTGTGTAATACACAGTTATTACTGGACTGTCTGTGGGCTCCTGGAGCAGACAGACGAGGCGCTCAGGTGAACTCATTCTCTAAAGTGATGTTAAGAGATTGTTATTGATCCTCATCAGAGCCGTGTTGTGATCGGGCCAAAGACAAGCAATTACATTTCCTCTTCACCGATCTTCACATTTCTTCATATAATGTTGATGGAGAATATCAGCGCTGCCAAATACAGAGAGAAGAAGAAGAAGAAGAAGAAGAAGCGTGTTGGTCTTTGCTTTGAAACTCAAAACAAAAGCAGTGAATCAGCCTAATGCAGGCCAGGGCCGTGCCGGGGGGGGGGGGGGGGGGGGGGGGGGGGGCTGTGCCCCACAGGGGGCCACGCAAACGCTCTGGAATAGAATGGGAAGTTTGGATATAATAAATTGAAAAGCAACGTTTCATCTGAATGCTACCTGAGGATTCACACACACACACACACACACACGCAGGAGGACATGAGTTCCATCTGGTTATCAACCAGCACAGGGAGAACAGGTGATGATCTGATTTGAATTTCATGAGGCAGCCTCAGAGATGAAGCCGTCCCATGAGCCCCGGCTGTCAGATCTACACTCACCCTCACACACAGACATGGACACGTATGGAACACAGGGGGGCGCTACACTCACAGCCTGGGGTCGAGTCTCTTCACCTGCACGCCACTGCTAACTGAGAATAAATACTTTGAAAGTTTAAGGGTGGATGATGTGAGGCTGTGTTCCCTCCTGCTCCCACCTGGGGGCGCCACACTGCAGAGTTACTCAACTATGCCTGAGGTTGTCTGTGTCGTTGAAAGCTTTGGTCTCCTTTTGACCACGGGTTGCCTC
This sequence comes from Genypterus blacodes, assembly GCF_046128005.1. Classification (NCBI taxonomy): domain Eukaryota; kingdom Metazoa; phylum Chordata; class Actinopteri; order Ophidiiformes; family Ophidiidae; genus Genypterus; species Genypterus blacodes. The sequence continues at coordinate 13,604 of NW_027467071.1, forward strand.
CTGCCTGCATCTCCTGTTACCCAGAAGGCTTTGCGCTCCACCGCCGACCGGGAATCGAACCCTGCCATCGCTGCTGATGGCAATGATGTGGATTCCAAATATGGGCGTGAGTTGATAAGTGCCGGCAATTACAGAAACAATCAAGGTTTCCCCACAGGATGTCGCTCTGGCCCGGTGCTTAAACCGCTCTGCACGCTCTCTGAGTGATGTGGAAGCAGCTCGACCTGCCAGCAGCCGGCGGGACTCTGGCAGAGACGTCACACTCCACTGTGATCATGACAAGCAGTGAAACACAGTTTATGACTGAGGCGGCGGTTAAAGTCCCTTTGTTCCACTTTACTGCACGCCGGACGAGCTGACGGAGTGTTGATGCCATTCTGCTGCTTGATGCTCTGCAAGACGAGGAGAAGAGCTCCAGGGAAAAGTGATGATGATCTGAGGAAGGGTTCCAACATGTTTGCAGGTTCACCGCCTGATGACACTTGCACTCAATCTCATTATATGCACCTTGTTTCCTGTTCAGCTTTGTGAGGTCTGCGTCTGTCCACCAGGGGGCGCTGCCATCCTACTGAAGCTGAGCAGGGAGTCATCACACATCAGAGCAGGTCTGTAGGAACCAAACCATGCACACACACACCAGGGATGTGCAGGAAACACCAGAGTGTAGTGATACTGTAGGTCACATCTGACATACAGGAAGGAACAAAGAGGCTCAATGCTCAACATGCGCTCCTGTCTGTCACTTCCTGTCAAAGCTCCTGTGACGTAATCAACCATGTTTGGCTTTTGGAGATGAATATTAACGTCTAAATATTCAGTTTACATCAGGTGTGAACGTTTACATTCATACAGGGATGAAGCAGCATCAGATCGTCACAACAAGGCGTCCATCTCTCCCTTTTAACAGGAAAGGAGCGCCACACCTCTGAGCCTTCATCTTTCATTCCCAGCATTCCAGAGGAAGGAACCAAGTCCAGGGTAAATCCCAGGCTGCTGTATTTAAGTCCAGTCACACGTCCTAAACTTTGTTGAGTTCCTTAAAGTTAGAAATGATGAGGATGATGGTCAGAGTGACGCATCAAACCATCAAACGCTGCCTGCTGAGCTCTGAGGCACTTCCTGTTCATGAACACGAGCTCCTTGATTACTTCCTCTCACTCACTCACACAGTCACCTGCTGTAACTACAGGGTCAGATCTGTCCCACATTTCTCACTCTAATGGACACAAAGGGCTGCATCTCCCCCTCAGGGAGCGGAGGAGCGCCTCATTTGTGTTTTTATCTTCTCCGCTAATGATGAAGGGCGGCCACGCGTGGGCTAAAGCGAGCGGCTCCACATATGGGCTGCAGCCACGAGGAACGGCAGAGAGAAGGACTTTGTTTCTCTGTGTTTGCATCTTCATCGACATTCTACCTTTGAGCACACACATGCATCATTATCATGCAGATCTTAAACTGAGCTTTTGTCCGAACGTTGAGCCTTTTCCAGTTTATACTCAGGAGCTTTCTTTGCATCACCGAGCTCTCGACCCTGCTCTGTTCACCGTGTTCATCTTGACAATTCCTATCATATTCTTTGTTTAAACAGTGATAAAGAGGAAGGGGAGCCATGGGAGATGATGATTTTGCAGGATTAGACTCTTTGTCAGGCTAAGCCGTCCCAATCCAAGTACAAACTCCTGACATTTTCATTCCCAGCGACGCAGATTTCACATTTCATGTTCATTTTGCCGCTCTGCACTGCAGGTTGTGGTTGAAAGCTTAAGAGTGAGAAAATTCCAACAACCAACCTCATCCACACTGAGTCTGATTTCAACGCTAAGCGCTAAAGACTCTGAACAAAGGCAAAGATCAGGAGGATTAGCACGACGATCAATAATCTATGGCTCACAAATCCACTGACTCATGTTGATTAAAGCTGAGCGGCTTCACACGGTGACTCAGGGGAGGAATCAGTCAATCACACACTCCTGCACCTGCTCTAAGGGTCAGACTACAGGGGGAATCTTTCAAATCTGAGTTTAATCCATAAAGATGGAGAAACATCCATCCTCCCCCTGATCATGTGACCTCATGGCTCTCTGGTCACATGATCAGGGGGAATTTCCCTCTGTGTTTCTATGCCTGTGAGGAGTGTCCTATAAAAATACATCAGCATATGTACTCACACTCACACACACACACACACGCTCACAGACACACACTTACACACGCACGCTGACACTTCCAGCATATTCAGGACATCAAGCCTTCAGTCCGGCTGCCACCCAGGGGAACTGGTGTCCTTTGTCAAAGCAACTGGTTGTGCCACACTGGCAGCCTCAGCTAGGAGGCAGCCAGGGTGTGTGTGTGTGCGTGTGTGTGTGTGTGTGTGTGTGTGTGTGTGTGTGTGTGATCTTTCAGGATGATGAGTGCTCGTGTACACAGTAACACCTACAAGGGGAAGAAAAGTCCGCCCACAGGGTTTGATTGACAGGTAGATTTTGTGCAAAGAACACTTAGAAACAAAGACGGTGACCAAAATTCAAAATCACTTTTCAAAATACTTTTTATATATTATCTAATAAGATAACGAACATAGGGTTAATAATATTTCCATTCATCAATATAATGGATTTGTGGTCACACCAAATACTGGCTGATTGATCGACTGATTGAGGGACATGCAATGATTGTACCCAAATAATAATCAATAATAAAACAATACTGATATTGATTCATTCATTTCATTTAGTGCTTAAATCAAATATTTGTTTCTCGTAGATCAGTTGTATGTTTGCAACCTCTAAGTCGCCTCTACTCTTTCCTTCTTGAGGCCCCTGAGGTTGTGCGTGTGTGTGTGTGTGTTTCAGCGCTCTAACTTGTCCTTCTGACGCTCAGCGATGTCCCTCCGTGTGTGTGTGTGTGTGTGTGTGTGTGGGCGAGCATGTCTCACGTCCAGCCGCCAGCGTGGTCACGTCCAATTTCTATCACCGCAGCGTTTGGACACGCTAAGACGCTGGAACACGCCGAGCAGCAAACCTTCATCCATCATCCCTACATACATGCAGTGATCTGCTCTTCATCCAACTCATCATCCTCCTGCCTACCCATAATCCCTCAGTTCATAGCAGCATGTGGTTGTGTGTTCATCCTCCCCGGTCTCTATCTGCCCTGCATCTTAACATGTCAGCTCTCATCCGACCGCTCACAGAGAAAATGAGTCTAAATCCTGTTGCGATTGTTCCGGGGAGCCACGTGTTGTTTTGATCCAAATAGATTTACGCCATATACGTTATGACTCAATACTCCTGCTCTGACCTGGACTGATGCAAAGCTACAGCAGGAAGCCAGTGGACTATTCTGGGAGGATGCACACACACACACACACACACACACACACACACACACACACACACACATACGCACGATTTCCTTCCAACAGCAAATATGAGACAGATTCATGGTGAAAAGGAAACCATTTCTCTCTCTAACTGAGACACTCTTGGTTCACTATTTAGCTGAATTGAGTTCTGGTTTAATTGAAATGTTGAGTTTAATACAGATTGGACTCAGATTTACGTCCTTCCTCACTGCTTTGGTTTCATTTGTTGTAAATCATCACAAACCAGCCGCATTGATAGGAATAATGTGTGGAGTTTACTGAGCTTCAGTCTGAGCTCCTTTCACTTTGGTTTATTGTGATGATGATTACAGTAAACACATGATTAATGACTGACAAGGCGGCAGAAAGAGAGAAACGCTGCAGAAACCGGACCAAACAGGAACAAAGAGGCGGTGAGCAGGTGGAGGACAGGAGCAGATGCAGCTGATGGGTTGATGATGGGAGGCAGGTGTGCAGAGCGACCAGGTGAGACGCATGAGCGCTGATCAGGAGCCAGCTGGAGACGCCGCCATGACACTTGTGCCATCTTTGTTGTTTTGCAAACTTCTAACCATAACAAAGTGAAAACCCTCATCCAGAGGAGTCAGACGTGGTTACAGAAGTCTATTCAATATGGGTTTGGGCCTGGAGGCGGTGCTGGTCCATTACCGGCTGCATTGAGCGGCAGCACACAGGGGGTCAGGACATATTTTCCATTAGGAGCGACGGGGCTGCTTTGTGTTGGAGGCTTTTAGAGCGTCCCTCAACACAAATGGACGGTTTATTGTTCCAAGATAGAAGAGTGCTGCGCTCATGGCGACGCCGGATTCACTCTGACGCTTTGATGGAGGAAGAAGAAAAATAACTCTGGAAAGCTCCGGCAGGGCTCTGGACAAAAGTCAACACTGGAGATTCTGTTCATTCTGTGTGTTTATTCCTGTTTAAATTGTGCTTCACATTACAAATCCTTTGTTTACAGAGAAAGCAGTTCCCCGTTTTCAGAGGTTCAGATTTATTCTTGTGATTTAGTTTGAGACATCAGGAGTTGTGATGTCATTCAGCTTCCTGTGGGCTTTTAGAACTCATAAACCAGTAAAGGTAAATCCATCAACGCTTTAAGCTGGGATATGAATTCATTATTGTGCTTACCGTACTATGATCACCAACAACTTCATTCAGAATAGTTTATTTATGCTTCGAAAACATTGGAAGCAGAGTGGAACCTTGTAGCTGTGAGAGCCTGTTTACTTTGATTCAAAGAGACGGACAACACAAGCAAAGATCAGGAGAGAACAAGAGGAAGAGACATGAAGCTAAGATCTCAAAGGTGGAGCCTGGAGGAGGTATGGATAGAGAGAGAGGTTTCTTCTTTTCAATAAATAGGTAGATATTAAGTATGAAGGTGCTATTTATGAGCCGTGACATGTGAATGGGACGTCTCTTGGGATGTTGATGTTTTTCAGTTTGGAAACACAAAGGAAATGCTAGTTTTAAGCTAGCTCCTGGTAGCTCTCGTGTGATAGAAAGTAACTAAGCTAAATGAAACCAGCAAATGTTCCAGCTGTCCGGATAAGCTTCCCGTTATCAACTTCAGGAATCATCGATAGAAGTTATAAGAAAGTAATGGACCAAGATTGAGCTAAATTGCTCTCTAAAGCAAAGGTCCATGGTGTAGGCGTTGTTGTTGTCTGCTGCTGTTCTTTGTGTTTGCTTCTAAAGCCTAAAGGAACATTGCTGGTTGTGTTTCCTCGCTGTTTGGATGATTGTTGCTGCTTCTGGCAGCACTGGAGTGGAGAGTTACAGTGAGTGGATAAAGTGCTCCATTGTTATATTGATCAGACTTCTTGGCACAAGTGTGATGAAGAGGACGGATCTAGACGACCAACCGTCACATTCTGGGTCCCTGCCAGGTGTTTTCACAAAGCTCTTAATCACATTTACACTCTCAAAGAGCCTCGCACGGAGCAAACATTCAAGTCAAACAGGAAGAAAGAAAGATTTCATCAAAATCCTCAGAACAATAACTTTCCCAAAATGGAGGTTTCTAAAGCACAGGAGATTAAATTCTACATGTGGTTATGATATGTTCATTAATGCACAAGTAGGAAACACAATCTTTGATTTCTAAAGGAGATCTCATCTCTAGATTGTTCCTTAAGCAGCATGTGTGACTCCAGAAGCAGGAAGTTTAGGGAAAGGCCGCTGCTTTATATTGGATATTGTGGCAATAGGCAGTGGAAAAGTTTATAAAAAAAATGTAATCAAAGATACAATGTGGTGTCATCAGCATAGCAAGAAAACATGGTGCCAAAAGAGGGCGGAGCCAAACAGCAGCAGGTCTTCAGACTAAAGGAGGCTAAAGGCACAAAGGGCTTTAAGATGGATTCTGGTCACATTACTACTTCAAGAGAGAGAAACTAAATATCAATCAGATGTATCTGGAGTTGGGCTCTTATTGTGGCGGGTCACTGTACGTCCAATGTGGCAGTGAAATGAAACAGAATGATAATTGACATTGAAAAACTGTTGTATTAAAACAACACACAGATTTTGGACGTGTTCCTAATCTGCATCTTTACTAAATGGATCTGTGATCTGATTATATATCTTCCCAGATTGACCACCAATCCCCAGTGAGAGAGCTTGAGTGAGCTCTCAGCGAGGAGCAAAAGCAGTAAAAAAGAATGAGAGACATTTCAGTTTGTGAAGCAAATTGAAACGCTTCAAATCAATTGTTATTGGTTGCAGCCCTACAGTGTCGCTCTACCCCCCCCCCCCCCCCCCTTTCTCTCTCTTTCTCTCTGACTGTCGATGGCTGATGCTGCCGGGCATTCGTGGAAAATCAACAGAGCTCAGAGGCCAGAGTGGCAGGAATAGACCAAACCAATATGACCCTCACACTGAGCTGTTTCTCACACACACACACACACACACACACATTGGCGTTTCCACTGTGGCTCAGATGCAAAATCCAAACTTTCGTCCAAACGTCATATTTTCTTCTGGGGGATATTTTTTCATTCTGTAGCAATAAAAGTTTTGTGTTTCCACTCCAGTTGAACTTCAACAAATGTCTGAAACAAGCCAACATGCACGCCGCATTGGGCTTCATTCATGTATAAACACATCCAGCTATTCCCAGACCGCCCAAATATGGCCTGAATACAAGATGTCTGCTGTTTGGACTAAACTGCAATGAAATTCTTGAAACACTAACACACACACACACACATTCATTACTTGCTATCTTGTGGGGATAAATCCCCCCCCCCTTTGCCACAACTCTCTCTCCTGTGCTCGTCGACAATCAGTGGGATTGACTGTCCCTGTGATCTGCCTCACTCTCCCCTTCACGCCCTTCTGCCTCCATTAGGACCTTGGCACCCTGATAGCAGGCACGGGTGCTATGGGGACGGGCTCTCACTGGGGCAGGGCGGTCAGGTCGACAACGGCTGGATGGGACAGGGTGCGTCACCTTGCTGGGGGGGATAACGATCAACGACAACAACAACACCACAAAGCAACACGATTCACAGGCCTTCTGTGACAAACGTATATATGTAAATGCTTAGACTTCACATGTAAACTTGTCCCAGGCTGCTGCTGCTCTGCTGCTTTGAAGGACGGGCCAGCAGAGTTGTTGGCATGTGAAGCAGAATCCGTCTCACTTCAATGTGGAGCAAATTTAATGCTCTATTTGTAGATTATCCCATGGGCCACTTTGCAGATGGGTGGATAGGTAAAGGCTGCCTCACCATTTGGTGTTGAATAGGTAGCTTTGGTAAAAGCAGCACTGTTAGCCCTGATCTAGGACTGAAAGGAGGGCGGGGGGGGGCATCTGTGCCCCATGAAAACAAATCACCAATGAGGTGAAATATGTTCCTCATTGTCTTCATCGCCCCCAATCCAGACAGCAAATCCCCAATGTTTGCTTTTCCCTGTTAACTCCTCTAAACTAGACATGGCTCCCACCCTAATGATGTCAGATTAAGCTCCGCACAACTGTCCATCTGACACCAGGGCTGGATTTGTGCTGGACTGAATAAATCTGTGTGGGCTGCCGCCAAAGCTCTGTAGTCCTGCGCACACACACAATAACACACTCACACACACAGAGCAGATTAAAAAGCTGAGACACAGAATAGACATGTGTGTTGTTGTTGGTTTGTGTGCGTTTGTTTGAGTTAAGGGCCAAAAGTTTCTCCGACTGGCCGCAGCGATTCCTTGGACCGCTCCACATACACTCTGTATCAGTGTGCATGTTTACTGTGTGTGTGAGGAAGGGTGTTATGGTATTGTGCAGTTGGGTGTATCTGTGTTGATGCGATGGCTGGGTGTCTTTCTGGGGGTGTGCGACCCCCCTGGGACAGATGAACGCCCTGAAGGCTACAGCTCTGTCTCTAGACCGACTCGTACCCAGACATAGCCCCCACTATGCCCGCCTGCCTCCCTGGGCATTCCCCCCTCTTTTGTTGTGTTGGGGGGGGGGTGGGGAGGGCAAAGGGGGCGGCGGTCACCCAGATTACGCCTCATCATACGTCCGATTCACAAGGGCACCAAATCCCGCTTGTCGATGGCGTGTCGCCCTGCAGCGACGCAAACAACCCATTGAGGACGCGTATTGAGCTTTGCTTCGTTTTGCCATACATGATGTCTAGAGAGGTCACATGTCCCCCTCACGTGACCTGGTAGCTCCGACCAATCGGGTGCCAGCGATTGTTGTGGGCAGAGCAAAAGGAAGAGGCAAAAAAAAAATCCATTTCCCTTTGCGATTTTTAATCTTTTGCACATCGCAGAAAGTGGCCATCATCTGCAGCATCAAGGCGACATTCAGGTAAACTCTCTCTTTATGGCTTCACCTCAGTCTTTACTGAGTCTGAGTGACTCAGCACATTCAGACCTCTGTTATTATTTATATTAAAATCCATATTTGAGACATTAACTTTGGTTTGTTGGATGAACATGAAATTGTTGTAAAGAATTTCTGCAAACTTGCCTGGAACTCATACTGATTCTCTTTGAGTTGAGTTATGACATCAATAATTCATTAATATGATAACTGACACGCAGTGATGCTTCGCCTCATAACGACACAGCGCTACTTAGTGACGCGTGAGGTGATTTAGTTATTACAAGAAGAAGTCCAGAGGGAATATGTTGGTTTTCCCAAGAGGAGACGGAGTTTCATGGTCGTTTCCCTCTCTGGTTTCTCCTGATGCTCTTTGTTGTTGGCGTTCATATCGGTGTAACTTCAAATTCAAGCATGAGCGAGTTCATTGTTGAAAAATGCAGAAGGTGACCCAAACGAATAATAACTGAGATGAGCTCAGAGCAAAAATCAGCTTTTTTGCTGAATGCTGGCCCGACCTTCATCGCCGGTGAACATGATGTCAGCGACGCAGCCGTTTGTTCCAGGATCGTTATTCCAATTATCATCACACTGATATCTGATGGCCTCGGTCTCGGCCAGTCGTGGGGCCAAAATGTCAGTTGTCATTTGCTGAGAGGCCGACCGACGTGCTGGACTTCTAACACAGACAGGAAAGAGCCTTTGTTCAGTTTGGGCTAAAAAAGAATCTTCTTACTTGGTGATTTTTCACCTCGACACTAAAAGGGTCGGGCTCATTCGCCAAATTCTGCTTTGACGGGAGAGAGTGTGAAATATCACCAAGAGGTTAGCTAGACCAGGGAAAGCTAAGAAGCAGGGGGGGGGGGGGGGGGGGGGGATTGGCGTGTGCAGCAATCCGCTCTCATGCGTACAGAAGCCATGACTTTGTGACAAGCCGTGGTCTCACATTACACATCGTGGCACATCTAAAATGGCCGACTTAGCACTTGCTTTCTTAGCATTCGTTGCGCAACATGGTGTGCCTGCGCTGTAAAGGCTTTATACGCGCCGTGAATCAATCCCCCCCCTCACACACACACACAGATGTGCTTGCATTGGACAGTTCAGAGCAAACACGGGACGCTGGTTGAGGTTTGTCTTCCTCTTTTGACTTAAACTTGTTTTGATCGTGAGCTCTCAGGCTGCTGGGCGGCCGATGTGTGTTGACAGCTCTGAGAGACCTGTCATAGTGGGCTATAGGAAAAAGCCAATTGGGGGGAGGGGCGCCCAAGGGGAACCGCATCACGCCGCGTGCAACTACAGAACTGCTCATACAACCAGCAACCCACAGAATACATGTGATGGTCGTTTGTTCTCGTTGAACGTTCGCAGTAGCAAACGATCCGACAGAACGGAGACGTGAACACATATAGATGTGGCCCCTCCCCCTCTGCTGTCCTATATACTCACTAATTTGCCTTTTGTTCAGCTTTAATTGAAGCACACACGCCGACGCCGGGTCAGACGGATCCCTGCTCGTGGCTCACAGGGCCGCTTCAGTACAAGAACACATTTATCCTTGACCGCCCTCATTAACTCTGTCTGGATTTGAGGTGTTGCAATACTTTCCTCTGCAGCTTTCTTCTTGAATCATTGGATATTACACAATTGTGATAAATGATTAATAAGATGGGGTACAGAGGTATTTAATGCCAAACATGGATGCTTTGGACCGATCCACAGTCTGAGCCACTGGCATTTTGGATTTGATGTTATTTTGCTTTTACTCCACTGGTAAACACTAAATGTTCAGGTTTCAGTCTCCACGTCAGAGGACTCATGTGGGGCTTTGTACTGAACGCTGACGTCATCATGACATATTTGTAGATACGTGGATTAGGATGGAACAGATGACAGAGGAGGCTTTGGCCTAGATTAGAATGCCGACCCGTCCATTTCACGATTTTTACAGGATGTCACAGGCTCTCCCTCTCTCTCTCTCTCTCTCCCTCTCCCTCTCTCTCCCTCTCTCTCTTTAAATTGGTTCCATCCATGCTGCAATGAGATCTTTCAATATTTACAACTTTGAGGGAAGATAACAGCCTGAAATGTTAAATACCTGCACGGTCTGCTTAAACCAGGCGTGACCTTCAGCCAACCGCATCAATACTCAATATCACTCATCAGTATAAGAGAACTGCTTTTGAAACCCTTTTCCCCTTTCCTCTTCCTCCTTTAATGTCCATTTGCGTCCCATAAGAGGAGCATCTCCTCATCCTCTCATTGTTCAGGCTGCATAGAGGCTGGAGCCGGAGGGAAGGGAGATAAAGAGCCAGCCATCCCTGACCTGGGATTCAAGTCCAGCTTTCTTTACAAAATAAAGCCACACAGGAGTCTTTACTGGGGTCGTGGTGGTGTGTGTGTGGGGGGGGGGGTTGAATTTTGTGTGAGCCGCGTTGTCCAGCCGAGCGTAAAGCGTGATTAATTCAATAGCAGCCGCGGTGGAGGAGGCTAGCAGCGCTGCAGCGCCGACGATGACCCACTTTCCCCATCAGATGTCAGGAAAAATTCTCTGCCCATCCCTCTGTATCCCCCCCCCCCTCCCCTCTGTAACCCCACCCCCTCCCCCCAACCGTCTAAAATTCCCGCCTGATTAACAAACAGACGGCAAATTAAATGAAAAACGGTGCACGCACAGTAGCCACGGTAACGAGCGAAGAACAAACCTTTCTTTACACAAACATTTGAGCGATTTTGTTCCCCGATTCAAATTGAACTTCAACCAAAATGGTGCGCTTGCTGGGAGGTTTGAACCCAGTGGGGCAAATGATTCACGAGGCCTTGACCCAGTTCTATTATGCTACAGGGTGTGTGTGGGCAAAATACAGTCTGGGAGCACAAACGGAGCTCTAAACGCTGACCTCCTTCATCTCTGAGCTCCAACAGCCTTTTGCTGACCCACATCCACAGAGGAGCAGGAGCATCCTCCTGAATACGTCCAGGCTCCACTCATTACTCTGGACAAATGTTGGATTACGTATTCTCCAATGGGCCTTGAAGGGGACGAGTTCTCTCTCTCTGCGGGCTTGAACCCTGCCGTCGGTCTTACAGGGTTTATATCTGGAGAGAACCTGCACCGCTGGCTCGGGTCTTAAACCCGGATTAAGGCTTTTTATGTAATCTGGTCTCCCCTGGGAGATTGGAGAGACAGCTGGCATCAGAATCCCTGCCCTTATCTCTCCAACATCCAGTGGCCTCCAGCCCAGTGATCCCTCTGCTCCTGGGCCCAGATTACAGGAGGATGTTACTGCAGGAGAAGCAGCTCTAATCCCAGATACCATACATACCTACAGTGTGACCATGTGCAATCAGAACACCTCAGACACCTGAAAGTAATCAATCAAACATCTGCCCGCTCTGTTTGGTCCCTCAGGGAAACACACTTTTCCTTTCTCCATTCAGCAGAAGCACCCGGTATCACTTCAACATAGACACACGCCACCACGGCCAAGATAACGAGGAATACCCAGGAATAACAGGGAGGAAGGGGAGGAAGGGGAGGAAGGGGAGGAAGGGGAGGAACGCAGGATGCAAGATGGAAGAAAAATAGTTTCCCTTTCTGCACAGCAACAATCACACTGACTGACGTTTGATTTGACATAATCCGTCTCTATAGACAAGGTCAACCTCTCCACGACCTTACAGCCTGATGATGATGATGCTTAGTCCAATAAACTAAGAGAGAGAAAACACAAAACTGTATGTTCTCATCCATTATTCATCGTTTACATGGTTTAACTATTATCATGTATAATCCGTGTTTCTAATGCCTCTTTTGCTTCCAACGCAAATTGCTTATTTCCTTTCATGTACTGGCGATAGAGTAAATGATCATCTCCAGCCATGAAGCCGACTGTAACAGATTAGAATCCCCCACATCGTCCAGCTGCTGGCAGGGAGAGATCACAGACTAAAGTGCCCTCTTGTGTTCGTCCTCCAAACTGAAGCCGTTTTGAGGCATTACATCACTTGTCAGTCAGAATTAGAGGCGCTGTGGCTGAAAGGGGCCCTGATAAAAATAAACACAGCTCACGGTTTGAAGGCAGATGTCACGGCAAAGGAGACACACGCACACTGACCTGCATTTCACCGGGAAGGAATGGCAAAACCGCAGCGTTCGCCTATTTTCTGCCATCAACACTAAACTATCCCAACAAAGTGCTCACATTACATCCACCGAGCTAACTGTGTGTGTGTGTGTGTGTGTGTGTGTGTGTGTGTGTGTGTGTGTGTGTGTGTGTGTGTGTGTGTGTGTGTGTGTGTGCGTGTGTGTGTGTGTGTGTGGCGCTTCCATCTGGCAGGTGACTGGTTGGCTGACTCCACCATCACACTCACGTTGGCCCCTTGGACTCCTTTCTCACGCGACCACACCCCTTCCTTCACTTCCAATCCCGACATGGAACCCATCAAGGTCCAATCAGAAGGCGGCCTGAACGTGACCCTCACAATTAGGCTGCTGATGCACGGCAAGGTATAAGGCTCAGAGGCTCAAAGGTCAACATGCATGTTTCTTTGTAAGGCTCCTACGGCGTGATAGACCTAACAATGTTCTTATGTCCCTGCAGGAGGTGGGAAGCATCATAGGAAAGGTATTTATCACATTCATCACACAGTCAGAGCATGTAGAACCCTGCACACAAGCATGTCAGTGACCATACCTCCTTCATTTATTTCCAGAAAGGAGAAACGGTGAAGAAGATGCGTGAAGACGTAAGTGAGGCCTTCTATTCTTTCACCTCTTGACACTGTTGTAGTTGTTTTGCCTCATAATGTCTTTGTTTGTTTTGGCTTAAAGAGCGGCGCCCGGATCAACATCTCAGAGGGGAACTGTCCAGAGAGGATAGTCACCATCACCGGGCCAACGGATGCTATCTTCAAGGCCTTCGCCATGATAGCCTACAAGTTTGAGGAGGTACAAGGATTCATCACGCAAGCACTACAGAACCTACAGTATACTGTATGTAACATTGGCTTCCTTTAGAATCCAAAGGACCCAAGCTTTTGGCTGTGAGCAGCTATGAGCTAATGTGACCTTGAGACGCCCCTTGAAAGAGGGCCAGAGCTCAGGTATGATTCTGGTGCTGTACCAGCAGCTGGTGGGCCGAGCCAAAGTGGGTACAAAACCTATGCGAAGATTAGTTGAGGACAAAGTGCCAGACTCAGACAGAGACGTGGACCTCCTGCTGTGCCACTGAACAGTCTGACTACTTTAGATGATTAAAACTCTAAACAACTTCAGTATGTGGTATAGTTAGAGTACAAAAGCTTGTGTGCACACAAGCTGGGCCAAAAATGTTTTAAAAAACAATCATTAGATTTTTTAAATTTGTGGACAACTTTCCCCGATAATCAATTTTCCAGAGAGAAACGTGAACCCTTTCTGATTGAAATGTACCTCAGTGCCTTTTTCACCCCAACATATGCATCATCATTCCTCCCTCCTCCTCTCTCAGGATATCATCAACTCCATGAGCAACAGCCCGGCCACCAGTAAACCTCCAGTGACCCTCAGGCTGGTCGTGCCGGCCAGCCAGTGCGGCTCCCTCATCGGCAAAGGAGGCTCCAAGATCAAAGAGATGAGAGAGGTAGAGAGAGTCTCCTCATGCTTAGATCTTGTTTTCTCAGCGTTAAAACATTCATGCCCTTACCTGTTGTCCTGTCGCCTCCAGTCCACAGGGGCTCAGGTCCAGGTTGCGGGCGACATGTTGCCCAACTCCACTGAGAGGGCGGTGACGATCTCGGGCGCCCCGGAGGCCATCATCCAGTGTGTCAAACAGATATGCGTGGTGATGCTCGAGGTAGAGTATGAGAAGAGAGACGATTCAAGGGAAGTTAGGGAACAAGACAATGCTGAAGGAGTCTAACGTTTAAATGTTTCACCTGTACGCACAAAGCCACACTGGAGAGCCTCAACATCCCTGTCACTTTGACTTGTTGTTTACATATAAAAGCTCATTTAGCCTCTGATCAATGTACCTTTATATTTCTCTGAGCAAATCTGACAGGACTCTTAGGACCAACACACATTTTTAGGTAATTCTCTTCTTCTTGCCCCTTTAATTGTAATCTGCGCACAGCCAATTCTCCAACGGGCCGCCATGATGGCACCAGCCATGGATGCTGGGAGATTTGAGACGTGACTGTAAGTCTCTAGAACATGACTGAGAGTAATGTAAAGAGGTGTAGCGTCATCCTTATCCAGTTGAAAGTGATCCACCAGGTAAAGATCTGAGTTATGGATGTGCACCAAACCACAGTCTGGACGTCAGCATGGACACAGTAAAGAGCACTTTGTCTTCCCCGAGGCACTGTTCCCTCCTGGTCTCACTTTATGCAACTTCTCTTTCTCTCTCTCCCTCTCTCTCTGGTTTTCTTTCCCCCCAAATCCGCTCTACACGCCCCCCCTGCCCTCCCCCACTCTCTCTCCCTAGTCCCCACCCAAAGGTGCCACCATTCCCTACCGCCCCAAGCCTGCCTCCACCCCTGTCATTTTTTCAGGTGGCCAGGTAAGAGCAGACCCACTGGGGGCGTCCACAGCCAACCTCAGCCTCTTACTGCAGCACCAGCCACTGCCTGTTAGTGTCACACCAGGTTTTACTCACGTCCCCCCCCCCCACTGTCCTCACTGCCCCGCCCGCCCCTGACCAGCATGAAACCAACACTGCTGCGCCATTCTGTATCAGAATATAGAGAACGTTGGGAAAACTAGTTAACTTTCCTGTACATTGGATGGAATATCATAGAATATAAGTTGACTTGACTCGACTCGACTTGTTAACCTCCATGACTTGTAGTTTGAGCCACTTAAAGATACAATCAGTGATCCAAATGTAAACAAAAGGGTTACCCAGGCTCTAGCTAATTAAATGGATGTACAGAATATCAAACGTACCCGTTCTGACTGAGGCTCAGCTGCTTGCTCACTTTGAAGCTGGTTGATCAGGTGGGTGGTGAGCAGGTGTGCAGCCATGTCAGCTCAGTCAGGAGATCCCCGACCCAGCGGCGGCTCCTAGTGGACAGATTAAGCATGACAGGGAAGACTGAGGCGACCGTAGTCCTGCCTAGGCCACTCTGTTGGTTTCCTCCCCCCTCCCCCTCACCTCCCCTATGTCTGAGTGGTCCTGTATTGACTTAGTTCAACTGGATCTGATTGATGATTATATTTGATGACAGGAAGTGTATACTGCATGCAATACCAGCTAAAATATTGGTAAAATAATGTCTCCTGTCTTTTGTAGACTTGTTAAATCATCCTAACCTTAGATCATTTGTACATTGTAGTATTTTGTCTCGTTCTCCACTGCACAAGGTAACACTAAGATCTCTCTCTCTCACGTTTGCAGGCTTACACCATTCAAGGACAGTACGCCATTCCACACCCAGATGTGAGTGCTCACCCGAGGAGGCAGTCTGAGCTGCACACACACTTCCTCTCTCTCCATCTAACTTCATATTAAACGCTGATCTAAAGGCAGCTTTGATCTGATATGTAACGCCTGCGCCCGCTCTGATTTTCGCGCCGCGTCCCTCATTTTGGCGTCAGCCCTCATGAGGCTCGGCCTGAGGGAAATGGGGGAAAGGATGAAAAAGTTGAAGGACTCAATGGAGACACCATCACAAGTCTGGTCTTTACTGTTTACAGTCAAACTTGTACACCTTTCACATTTCCTTGTGTTGTGTTCAAGTGCTGAAGGACTTCAAATTCAGTCAGCCCAGGGTCACAAAGTGTGATGTTATAGACCAGCTTTCACATAAAGAACTCAGAAATCTGCTGACATCCGAATGCAGCACGAATCCCCCCCTCCCCTCCCCCCCGACAGGCCGAGGCCTCCATGAGTCTCTACGAGTCTCTACTCTTTGTTTTTGTCCTTCATCTGTCTGTGTTGTCACTTATCCTCAGATCCTCTCTCTACTCTCTCTGACAGACCTGTTTGTGTGTGTGTGTGTGTGTGTGTGTGTCTGTGTGTGTGTGTGCGTGGGTGTGCGTTTTTAACGATGACCTCATAGCTCTGCTGTCCTCCTCCTTCCCCCCCTCAGCAGTTGAGCAAGCTCCACCAGTTGGCTATGCAGCAAACCCCCTTTACCCCCCTCGGACAGACCACCCCTGCCTTCCCCGGTACGTACCCGCCCTCGTTCTTACCTGTAGAGACAAACACATGCTCTTCCTCCTTTGTTTTCTCTTTCTCTTCTTCTTCATTCTGCTCCTTCTGGTCTCTGTGCTGCTCTGCCAGCCTGCTGGTGGTCTGCTCTGGTTGACGTTGAGGTTTTCTTGTTTTGTTGTTTTCCTCCTTTTGTTTTGATTGACACCTACCCAAGCTGGTGGTAGGTATGTTGCTCTATACAGAGCAGAAGCCAAACTCTGCTTTATGTCTGTCCTTCCTGTCTTTCTTCTTCCTGTGTGCAGCAGCAGGTCTGGATGCCAGTAACCAGGCCAGTACTCATGAACTCACCATTCCCAATGATGTGAGTACATTTGTGATGATGTCAGTGTGTGAGTCTTTGAAGTGACAGACTGTGACTCATTTTAATAGCAACTATAGATAATGTGTTGAATATTGCCAAAGTTTAAACCGTAATCAGGTAAAATCCCTGCCACCATGAGTAGCACTCGATGCTACCATGGCTACTTCGTAGCATAAGCACTAGCTAGCCTCAACACTAGCTACCATGTTTAGTTTAGTTTTACTTTTATTGAGTCACTGTCTTTGCCACTGTCTTCGCCTACATAGAGCTCCAATAGCCGAGCAACCAGGACATGTGTGTAACGTGTCACACGCCCAGGCTGCGTTAGCTTTTTCACTGTGTCCGCTTTAACCCCTATGATGCAGATTAGTAACTAGCCAACTGCTTGCTAGCTAGTCCGTTTGCTGTCTTTCCAAACATTCTATATTTAAGTTCAACACCCTGGAGGTAAATACAGTAATCTTGTGGTGGTTTTGTTCTTCTTCTTATTGTCAGACATCATTATTCAGTAACTTTGATGATTTGTGTCCTTACTGTACTAACTCGTGACCAAAGCTAATAAATATGAGCTCAAATGTGACTTATGTAAGTGGCCGTCACTAGAAATCACAAATTTTTAGCTGGAGTCTGGAATCAATGGTTTCAATGAAATCAGAAGTGAAGGCGCGACGACAGTGGTTAGGACTGAACTCACAAACGATGTTCGAGCCGCTCGTCAGGACCTTTGGCTTTTTTCGCTCTCCTCGCTCTCAGCGTGAACTTCCAGCAATCAGACTTGACAGCATTTCTCTTCCGAAGCCGAATGCAGCTGACTGTGTAAAACAAACGGCCCTAATGGAAAAGACTTGTTGGGGAGAATTAAAGTTACTGACAGCGACTCAAAGGCATCAGAGAGAGTCCACGTCCCGGCAGAACCAGACCGGCACATGTGTCCGTGTGTCCCTCCTGCTCCCGCCGTCCTAAGTCCTGCCCCGTTTTCTTCCCAGCTAATAGGCTGCATAATCGGACGGCAGGGAACCAAAATCAACGAGATCCGCCAGATGTCTGGGGCGCAGATCAAAATTGCTAACGCCATGGAAGGGTCGTCGGAGCGCCAGATCACCATCACAGGGACCCCCGCCAACATCAGCCTGGCCCAGTACCTCATCAACGCAAGGTCAGGCCCCCCGGGCGTCCACTAGGGTCTGAATACAGACGTGGGCTGGAGTGTTCAGATGGTGTGTTGACTCTCCCTCTCTTCACTCTGCAGGTTCCGAGACGTGGCGGCCATGTGGAACGACCCGTCGTCCATGACCACGTCCTGAGATCCCTGACTGGCTCCTCCGCTCGGCCCCTTCCAGCCGCTGACCTCCACCGAACAACCCCGACAAAGCCCTGCGGACTCTGGCGCTGGCTCTCCGAAAGAAACCCTGACCCCTCTACCCCCTTACCCCCCTGGGTGGGGAGGAGGGGGGCGCTCGTTTGTTTCGACGGGCCGGAATAAATGGCAAAAAAAAGACAAAAAAAGAAAATCTCTGTTGATTAGGTTTTTTTAGGAAACAGTTGAAGCATGTTGAATGTTTAATAGGAACAACTTGTGTTCATCTTTTTCTTTTTCTCTCTTTCTCTCTGTCAGTGCTGCATCATCGTTTAATGCTGTATAAAGTTACATTTTGTAGAGAGTAGTTCTCGGTGATGCTATGGGTAGAGTGTGTGGTGGGATGTAGCCAAACCATTATGACGCTTTACGGAAAATATACTTCAACGAAAAAACACTTCTGCTCCTATCCTAATTTGAATCTTCGTCTATTTGAAAGTCCAATCTCTACCCATAAGTCTTTGCTGCATCACATGACCCTTTGAAGCCGATGGCGTCACTCCCTGAGCCTCCCCCTTTCTCGCCTTCATTTCCTCTATTTATTCATCTTTATATTGCATGTGCTGGCTGTTGTAACATTGTGTATTTTGAGTAAACCTGCTGGTCGTACCTGTAAACGTTGCGTAATCTTCGTGCCCCTGGGCTTCTCCCAAAACTTTTTCAGTACTTCAGTCCACCTGGCATCTCGTCCTCCTCCCTGCCCAAAGACCAAAACTTTCCCACAGCGCCTCCCGCTATTTACGCCCATTACTAGTCTAGATGCATGAATGGAAATTAGTGAAACATTAGTGGAACATCAGTGGTTAAAACACTGAATTCTGGAAATTTTAATGATTGTTTTAATGACTATTCTACTATTCTACTGTATTTGTTTTGTACCAGGACTTCTGTGGTTTAGCACATTAGTCGACTACGCGGCGCTCATGCAATAGACTATTCAACACTTTACTCTGGACTGCCTCTGATGTGAGAGGAAGCATTTGGACTTGAAAAACCAAACGCTGCGTCCAAACTGCTCAGCTTCTTTCGCTCGTTCCTGTATAACATCAGATTACAGGGAAAGTGTTGGGAAAATGCAACAAACAAGGGGAGGAGGTGAGGGTTTGGACGAGGCCGATGGTCTTTCGGGGGCCAAGGAATGTTCAGGGGTTCACTGAGGGAGGGGGGAGGGGGGGGGACCAAGGGGCTTGGGCGGACGGGACCACTCAGTCTCTTTTTCACGATTGTTAATCTGTCATGTTCTTTCGTTTGTCATGCGGTTGATTTGACGCTTTAGGTTTGAATGTCTTTTACTGTCTAGGCTGGATGACTGACGCTTCCTGCTCCGCTGGTTTCGCTCCAGTGAAACCAGTACTTGAGTTTATTTACGATGTGGCGATGCACATGTGACTTGTGTCCGATCACGACGCTTACGTTTCCTCAGTTCTGTGGTACTGTAGAGAAGGTGTGGACACGCCCTCTAAACACGCTCGGAGCTTCAGCACTGGCACGTACAAACAGCCGTTGAATGTTTTTGTCACATTGATTATCCGCAGCCCAACTCGGACGATTCTGTATGAGTTTGTTTCTTTTTCTTCAAACCGCTACTTATATTTCCAGTAGCCGAGGACGAGCTTAGCTTTGGTCTGAATCGCTTCGATGTTGTAATTATGTAAATGGACCAAACGCTGTAACAATAATATACTGAACCACACAGTCATCCATTACTCTGCAATAACTCTTTTTGATGTTAACTGAAGTAGTGAAAATATGGATTTGTGATTTTTGTTGCTTGTTTTTATAAGGGAAACTAATGTTCCCCATTAAATCTGATTTATTTGTCACAGGGAGCTTTTCCGACTGTAGAGGGCGCTGTGGAACTGAATCTGATGACTGACACTGACTCTGAAACGCCCCCTTGTGGTCAGAGTGTTTGTGTTTTAATAATATTTGTTTTTAATAATAATTATAATAAAATTAATAAATTGTTAAATTAAATAAATACACTCATGAATAATGAATTAATGCTAATATTAATATTTTCGTCTGTGGCTTTAAAGCTCTACAGGAGCTTAGGACAAAATGAACGTAACAAGAGTGACCTTAGTTTGCAAAGTGTGTCATTTATGACATCAGAGGTCCGTTTCCCCTCACTTGCACAGCGCCCTCTACAGTCGTACTGAACAATCCTCCCAATGCTCAATAACCTGAATTTGATGTGATATTCATTGATGGACACGTTTGTCAAACAGGAACAATGTTTTTGGGCTTTTTGGAACATGTCAGCTGTCACTACACGTGTACTGAGAGCTGACATGCACTGAAACATCCATGCATGTGGATAAACTCAACACTAATCCGCTCTGTTGGCTGAGACTCCTTGTACAATAAGAATCTGACGGCTAAGCAGGAACGCTGAGTAGTAAAGTGAGTGTGACTTCAATCAGATCAATCAAATCTTCGTGTGTTTGAAAGCGTATTATAATTATACCACTTATGAACTGCAACTAATGCAATAATAGGGTGCAATGTGCAATTATTTATTCAGTTATTGGATTATTGTGTAGCTTATTGAGAAGAGGAACACTTTCCATGCAGCAGGAAGAAAGAATGAGGAGACGTGATTTCTTTTTCTTTGTTTTTTCAGATTTGGTTTGTGTGTGTGTGTGTGTGTGTGTGTTGCAGTTTTGGGGGGGAAAAGTGATCGAGCTTTGTAATTATATTTCAGTTAAATTATTTGATATGTGCAGATCTATATTAGTTGTGAGTAATTCTATAGCTTTTAAGTTCAAAGTGTTGGTAAGTATAAAGACTAATAAAGTTTCATTTTTTCTTTCTGTGACCCGTTTCTCTCTTTTCTTTCTCTTCCTGTGTTGGATTCTCAGGGAAAATGTTGACATTACTAAAACTATAAACACAAATCTGCTGTTTTCACACATTTGTTGAACTTTTGGTGAAAAGCTCCACACACACACACACACACACACACACACACACACACAACACAACTCTACACTACACTACTACATTCAGTATCATTGACTCATTAACTCAACTCACCACAGCTGGAAAACAATGAACACACAATTACCCAGGTGGAAACGTTCATGAAACAATGTAAAACAGTTCATTAGTGCTGCGTTTGTGCTGAAAAAGGATCCTCTGTTCTCCTGCCACAGGTGGAACGCTGCCTATTAGTGCCTAAGCTGATGTGGATCAGAGTTTCTGGGCTTGAATCTGCAGTCGATCCTCCCACACAACAAAGTCCAGAATAAAACACACAGACAAAGTTTGTTCTCAAACGCCGCTGGGCTCTTTAGAGGAAGAAACACTTGGGTAGCATCTGTGTGGGCAAAGCTCGTGTGTGTTTCTGAGTTTTTACAGAACAAAACCTGTCTCAAGGACGAGAAGATGACAGACGGCTCATCACACACATTTATATTCATATTCAACTTCTCTCTTTCATTCCAGCCTGGAGACTTCACACAAAGCTGCATGAGACCAGACTGCTCTCTCTCTCTGTCTGTCTGTCTGTCTGTCTGTCTGTCTGTCTGTCTGTCTCTCTCTCTCTCTCGTGTCCCATCAGTCTCTCTCTCTTTCCTGACAGTGCTGAGCCTGCAACGCTGACTTGGCCTGGCTCCATATCATTGTGGTGGGGGGGCTGACTTCAGGGAGTGTGTGTGTGTGTGTGTGTGTGTGTGTGTGTGTGTGTGTGTATGTGTGTGGGGAGGGGGGGTCAAGGTGGCTCAGACTATCAAACTAACAGCCAGTAAGTCTCTCACTCTGATTAACCAGGAGCAGGAGGACTGTGATGTTCCCGTGTGTGTGAGTCGCTCCAGCAGAAGAACACGGACTCGCGTGTGCTAACATGCTTCGCTCGTCAATGCAATCAATGATTCTTCTGCCTTTCAGCCAAATTGACAGAACTGAACTTTACACGTTTAATCACATGACGCTCATCAAAGCCTCAAGGCTCAGGCGGCTGGAATGAAGAGACACATGAGCAGCTAAACACAGAGCCAACCATCAGTCATATGGGGAGGATGAGGAGGGTGAGGAGGGTGAGGAGGGTGAGGAGGATGAGGCTGTGACTGGTGATCAAAGTACGGTTCACCAGCCTCTAGGGGCACTTCAGATCAAAGACGCCCGCAAGTTTCTCTTCAAGACCCGTCTATAGGGACCAGCCTATAGGGACCAGCCTATAGGGACCTGTTTATAGGGACCAGCCTATAGGGACCTGTTTATAGGGACCAGCCAATAGGGACCAGCCAATAGGGACCTGTCTATAGGGACCAGCCAATAGGGACCTGTCTATAGGGACCAGCCAATAGGGACCTGTCTATAGGGACCAGCCAATAGGGACCTGTCTATAGGGACCAGCCAATAGGGACCTGTCTATAGGGACCAGCCAATAGGGACCTGTTTATAGGGACCTGTTTATAGGGACCTGTTTATAGGGACCAGCCAATAGGGACCTGTTTATAGGGACCAGCCTATAGGGACCTGTTTATAGGGACCTGTTTATAGGGACCTGTTTATAGGGACCAGCCAATAGGGACCAGCCTATAAGGACCTGTTTATAGGGACCAGCCTATAGGGACCTGTTTATAGGGACCAGTCAATATGGACCTGTCTTTAGGGACCAGCCTATAAGGACCCGCCTGCAGGGACCCTATATTTAGTCCACATCTCTATCTGCTGCTCTAAGCAGGATGGGGCGGGGGGGGAGTCATGAAGTGTGGAGCCAGAGCGGAGCCACTCCACTGCTGCGAAACACACACACACACACACACACACACACACACACACACACACAAACAGACACTCTCAAGGAGATCCTGGGCTGCAAAGTCGTGTTGTGTTTGAGTCTCTGAGGGCGGATCCATGGACGGAGCTTCTCTTCAGTTCTGTCGTGATTCTGGTGACACAACATGAGCACAGAGACTCTGACAGGTAGGAACGCACACACACACACACACACACACACACACACACACACTTTTTCTACCTTCCTTTATCACAGCCAGGTCCATTCACAACCTTTAATATATATATATATATATATATATATATATATATATATATTAAATCTGCTGATGTAACTGATTGATGGTGATGGTGTTGGTCTGCAGATGTTCCACTCCGGCCCAGATGACCGCTGGAAGCCCTCCTGAGCCTGAGACTGCAGCCCTCCATGTTCCGGCTGATGGGGGCCTCTCACAGGTCCATGGACGCTCCTCCTTCCTGTTGGTTTCTTTACCTTGTCAGCGCGCTGTGGTTTGAGCTGATTAGTGCGTCGGCGTCCGCCTGCCCTCAGCGTTGCCACTGCACGGACAGGAACGGCCTGGTGGTGCAGTGCAGCTCCCGCAACCTGGACAGGATCCCTCAGAACCTGCCCCCAGACACCGCCGTGCTGCTGCTGTCCTCCAACAGCATCAGACGCGTCCCGCCGCAGGCTTTCGCGGCCCTCCGCCGCCTCAGAGAGCTCGACCTATCCCACAATGCCATCGACGCCGTGGAGGCCGACGCCTTTCAAGGGATTTCCGAAGGACTCCGCACGCTGGATCTCTCCAACAACCGCCTCAGCCGCCTCCCCAAAGACGCCTTCGCCAAGCTGGGCGCTCAGGTCCGCCTGTCACACAACCCCTGGCACTGCGAGTGCGACCTGCAGGAGGCGCTGAGGGAGCTGAGGCTGGACCCCGACACGGCCAACCAGGTGAGCTGCTTCACCGCCGCACGGGAGGAGCACGTGGGCCGGCCGGTGATCCAGGTGCTGGACTCTGGGATCAACCTCTGCAGCTTCCACCAGAGGACGACGGACGTGGCCATGTTTGTGGCCATGTTCTGCTGGTTCGCCATGGTGACGGCGTACATCGTTTACTACGTCAGGCACAACCAGGAGGACGCCAGGCGGCACATGGAGTACCTCAGGTCGCTGCCCCGCACGCCGCACGCCAGCAAGGACGCGGTCTGCAGTGTGTTCTAGTGTGTGTGTATGAAACCATGACACAGCACAAACACCAAGGATGAATGAAGAATCTTTTAAACTTCAAAATAAAAGTCTTAAACAACCTCTTCTCTCCTTTCTGCTCCTGCATGTCCAACCAGAGCGTCTCCATGCCGACGGGCTGCAGAGACACGCGAGCTGTCTGCAGGAATGGCAAAAGACCCCGTGTGTTCTTCTTCTCATTTCCCTGCCGTGACGTCTGTGATTTACGACGTGCATGTGGCAGCTGTGGCACGCGGGGGAGCGAGGGCCCAGTGGAGATTTACTGCTTCCTCTGACAGCTTAGACAACATTTCAATGCCAGCCACTGCTACAGAATGGTCGCGGCTCACGTAGAGACCAGCAGTGAACGTGTGGCCCAGTGGGGGAGGCGTCTGACTGCAGGTTGAGGGTTTGAATCCCTTTAAGATTAAACTTTGTCTCAGCTTGGTCTCCAGACTCAAACACCTTCTTCCTTCAAATCCATCAGAATTCAATATGTGGCCTCGTCTACCCAGAGCTCCGCCTCCATGACGCCTGATCACATCGACCTGATGGTGGCGCTGTCACAGCAGCTGTTACACTTTGAAGCTGACTTTAAGTTTGTTTGGTTTGACGACTCGAATACGGACGCAAAGGATCTCAAACTCACCCATTCAGACGCTGGAGGACATCAACCAGCGACTGAAGGACTGAGATCCAGGTTTCACAGTCAATCAACTCAATGTTAGGATACAGAACTGATCAATCAATAAAGTGAGATCAGGCTGCTGAGCTCTGACACACCTGAGCCCAGGAGAGTGTGTGTGTGTGTGTGTGTGTGTGTGTGTGCGTGCTGCTCCTGCTGTCTGATCCTTATACACCAGCGCCCCCTTGTGGGTCTTCCTCAGTTCAGTCAGTTAGGTGAAGAAGATAAAGAGAGCTCAGTGGCTCCATCAGCTGGACTGTGGAGGCTGATGAGGTCATCACACGGCGCCTGGATGCTGTTTAACATGTCTGCACTTGTTTCATGTTAGAGCCCCATTAGCTCTCGGTTGCCTCAGAGACGGCCCTATGACCTTTGACCTACAGAACATTCAAGTGTTCTAAGGAAAAACGAAACTTGCTCCCTCATTTATCAAATATATGTTTACTTTAGTTTGTCACACTTAAAGCTTTAAAGGTCTCATGATGCCTGCAGCTTGGTTTGATCTCTACCAGCTTAAAGGTCATCGATCAGTGATCAGTGATGATTATTGATCCTCAGAGCCGCTGGGTTCAGTTTAAGAGTTCACACCAAAATAAAATGCAACATCATCCAGATCTATTTACATAAATACAAGAACATCATGAACCCTGGAGCTGAGGCCAGACAGCTGGTTTCCCTCTGCTACACACCCAGGCCCCCTGCAGGCCGGTCCAGGAGGGAGTAGCGGCCCGGCTCCTGGACGCAGCTCACGGACGGACCTTGACCGGATGTCCTCGGCGCGGGCGGAGCCGCCGTAGTTTCACCACGGCGTCGACCCTCTGCGCCCAGATGAGTGCTGATCTGTGAGGAGCGCAGGCTCCGCCTCTGGCCCTGCGCCCGGACCTCATACAGCTCCACTGAGGTCTTCTTGTACCTGGATTGGGTTCAGGTTCAGGTTCAGTCAGCAGGGGAGCTTGCGGCTTAATGTGCTGATTGATGATTAAAGGACTCACAGTCGCAGCAGCAAAGACGACAGAACCACCGACACTGAAGAGGCGGCCATGGCAGCTGAACCCATCCAGGGCTGCAGAACCAGGCCCACGGGCATGAACACACCTGCAGAACCAAGAGTCACACTGTTCCTGTGTGTGTGTGTGTGTGTGTGTGTGTGTGTGTGTGTGTGTGTGTGTGTATGTGTGTGTGTGTGTGTGTGTGTATGTGTGTGTGTGTGTGTGTGTGTGTGTGTGTGTGTGTGTGTGTGTGTGTGTGTGTGTGTGTGTGTGTGTGTGTATGTGTGTGTGTGTGTGTATGTGTGTGTGTGTGTGTGTGTGTGTGTGTGTGTGTGTGTGTGTGTGTGTGTGTCTGTGTGTGTGTGTGTGTGTGTGTGTATGTGTGTGTGTGTGTGTGTGCGTGTGTGTGTGTGTGTGTGTGTGTGTGTCAGCCACCTCACCTGCAGCGATGGGTATTCCAAGCAGGTTGTAAATGAGAGCAAAGACAAAGTTGATTCTTATCCTCCGCACGGTTTTCTTGGACAGCTCGATGCTGGCGACCACGTCCAGCAGGTCGTTCTGAGAGGAGGACAAAGCTTAGAATCTGAGGTCAACACACACACACACACACACACACACACACACGCACACACACACACACACACACACACACACACACACACAGACACTCAAGGCGTTTGCCACCTACTCTGATGAGGACGATGTCTGCTGCCTCGATCGCCACGTCTGTGCCCGTGCCGATGGCGATGCCGACGTCGGCGCGGGCGAGGGCGGGCGAGTCGTTGACCCCGTCTCCCACCATGGCGACCCGCCGGCCTCGCTCCTGCAGCTCCTGCACTTTGGCCACTTTATGAGACGGCAGAACCTCGGCGAACACTTTCCTGATCCCCACCTGTGGAGGAGCAGCAGGCCGAGTGTCATCGTGTGGGCACTTCCTGTCTGGGCTCGCACACTGGCTGTTGTTGTGGTTTACCTGTGCAGCGATGGCTTTGGCCGTGCGTCTGTTGTCTCCTGTTATCATGACGACCTCGATGCCCATGCTGCAGAGCGTGTGCACCGCCAACGCCGACTCAGGCTTCACCGTGTCTGCCACGGCCAACATGGCGCACAGGACGCCTGCAGACAGGAAGGACGCAGGATCAGGAGTGTGATGGAGTCGTGACTGTGTAATGTGTTCTCACACCAACCGTCTATGGCGACCAGGATGGCCGTCTGCCCTTTGGTCTCGTGGCTGGACATGGCGGCGTCCACGTCGGCTCCGATGTGGTGGCCGTTCCTCCTCATCCACTCTCTGTTCCCGATCAGGACGGAGTAAGACGACGCCTCGCCTACGGGCAAAGACGTCTGTTAAACATGAACCTGAGGGAGAGGCGGGGCAGGAAGTCCACACACAGACCTGTGGGCGGAGCTTCGGCAGCAGACAGCAGGCTGCTTTCGTCGGTGGTGGCGCCCGGCAGCAGGAAACGCTCTTCGCTCCGCCGCTGCAGCAGATGTTCCACGTTGGAGACCCGGCAGCTGATCCCACAGCCGGGAACGGCCTGGAAGTCCTGGCAGCTTCCCAGCGCCTCAGAGTCCAGCTCCTGTGAGAGGGACGGACAGACGTGGAGGATTAAGGACTCCATCAGACCTTAAAGACATCCAGCTTCATCACTCAGAGCCCTCCTCGCCTCTTTGCAGTGTTTGGCCACCGCCATGCCCAGCGGATGCTCGCTGCTGGCCTCCGCCGTGCCGACCACCGCCAGGATGCTCCTCAGAGGCATGCGGGCCATTTCCCACAGCACCAGCACACGAGTCACCCGGGGCGCGCCGTTTGTGATCGTGCCCGTCTTATCGAACATCACAACGCCGATCTGAGAGGAGAGGGAGAGAAGATGTGATGACCTGTTAGGCCACAAGAGGTCGCTGTCTCAGGAGAAATCAAGGAACATGAAGAGGCTGCAGACTGGATGAGACTCCTTTACTGTGTGTATGTGTGTGTGTGTGTGTGTGTGTGTGTGTGTGTGTGTGTGTGTGTGTGTGTGCGTGTGTGTGTGTGTGTGTGTGTGTGTGTGGGTGTGTGCTGCAGTTTAGCCATGTTGAATCCAGTTTATCTGAGGCTTGAATGCTGCAGGTCTACATTCTGAGACAAAGCTCATTGTTCTCAGACATCAGTGGACAGGAAGCAGCATCACTTCAGTTTGTGTGTTTAGGGTCATCATGACACACGGAACACACACGTGACAGGATCAACACTCACACAACCTTCAAACGCTCATGGAAATAAATTAGGATTAAATCAGAAGCACGTTTCTGTGTTCTACGTGTATTTACAACTTTTTGAGTTTTAGTTTAGTCTGGGAGCTCAGAACTTATCAGTCGACCCTCTGCAGGATGTAAGGAGCTTTGACCTTGTGTGCCATCTCCAGCGGCTCTCCTCCCTTGATGAGGATCCCGTTCTGCGCTCCCACCCCGGTGCCCACCATGACGGCGGTGGGCGTGGCCAGGCCCAGAGCGCAGGGACAGGCGATGGACAGGACGGTGATGGACGCCTGGAAGGCGAAGCGGACCACGACCTCCGTCTGCGAGATGTTGGAGTTGTAGCCCTGAAGAGACAACGGAGGGTTAACCGAGCCGCAGCCCGACGGAAGCAGCGTGGTTTGGCACTCGTAAACACCGGCGTGCTCACCGGGAAGTTGTCCCTCACGATGTCGAAGTTGACAAAGCCGACGGCGAGCCAGGCGACCAGCGTGAGCACGGACGCCATGACGATGAAGGGGACGAAGTAGCCGCTGAGCCGATCTGCAAACTGCTGGATGGGAGCCTGAGCAGAGGAGAGAGGGTGTGTGTGTGTGTGTGTCTGTCTGTCTGTCTGTCTGTCTGTCTGTCTGTCTGTGTCTGTGTCTGTGTCTGTCTGTGTCTGTGTCTGTCTGTCTGTCTGTCTGTCTGTCTGTCTGTCTGTCTGTCTGTCTGTGTCTGTCTGTCTGTGTCTGTCTGTCTGTCTGTGTCTGTCTGTCTGTCTGTCTGTCTGTGTCTGTCTGTGTCTGTCTGTCTGTCTGTCTGTGTCTGTCTGTCTGTCTGTCTGTCTGTCTGTCTGTCTGTCTGTCTGTCTGTCTGTCTGTCTGTGTCTGTGTCTGTCTGTCTGTGTGTGTGTGTATGTGTGTGTGTGTGTGTCCAGTGTTTGCGTCTCACCTTTGATGTTTGTGCTTCCTCCACCAGTTTGACTATCTGAGACAGAGTGGTGTCGGCGCCCACGTGTGTGGCCGCCACCAGGAGAGCGCCGTGAGCGTTGATGGAGCCGGCGATCACCAGGCTGCCAACACGCTTACTGACCGGCATGGGCTCACCTGAGAGAGAGAGAGAGAGAGGGAGAGAGAGAGAGAGAGACAGAGAGAGAGAGAGAGAGAGAGAGAGAGAGAGAGAGAGAGAGAGAGAGAGAGAGAGCCAGAGAGAGAGAGAGAGAGAGAGAGAGAGAGAGAGACACAGTTCTCAGATGTCTCTCTGGTCTCTATGGTAGCTGTATTGATCGGTGTGACTCGGTGACTTGGTGACTCTGTACCTGTGATCAAAGACTCGTCTGCCATGGAGTTCCCCTCTATCACCTTCCCATCCACAGGGAACTTCCCCCCTGGAGCGACCTTCACGACGTCGCCCCGCTGCACCAGCTCCACCACCACCTGCTCCTCGCTGACACACACACACACACACACACACACACACACACACACACACACACAGTGAGTGTCCCTGTCCCTCAGGAGCTCTGGTCTGGTCTGAGGCGGTCCTTCCTCACCTGATGATGGAGTTCCCCGGCCCCAGTGTGACCACAGTGGCATCGGTGGCCTGCAGAGACATCAACTTGGCCAACGCCTCCGAGGTTTTACTCTGAGAAAGACACAAACACTTGAACGTGGTCAGGTGGGGTCATGATGGGAGTCATGATGGGAGTCATGATGGAGTCACAGATCCTCAGCTGACCTCCAGTAGATCATCAACCACCACAGATCCTCTCATCATCACATCCAGGTTAGTAAACCACACTGACGGTCATAAAGCCACAGACTGAGGCAGTAAAGCCCAGAGTTTTATCTCCCTGTTTACCTTTGCGACGTGCTCCAGCCACCGACCCAGAGCGATGAAGACGAAGAGCATGGGCGGCGTGTCGAAGAACGTGACGGGGCTCTGTGCGGCTCGCTCAGCCATGGCCACCACCAGGACCACGCAGGAGTAGACGTAGGCGATGGACGTGGCCAGGACGATCAGCACGTCCATGTTGGCCGTGCGGTGGCGTAACGAGCGATACGCCTGCACATAGAAGTAACGACCGCCGAAGATCTGGAGGGGAGAGACGAAGGCAGAAGGTCCAAGACGGCATGAAACTAGTAGCTTAGCCAACGGGACACAGAGGACAGAACAGGCTCACACACACACACACACACACACACACACACACGCTCACCTGTACGGGCGTGCAGAGCAGGAAGAAGGCCAGGTTGAGGATGGAGAGGCCGGGCAGCAGGTTCTGCTCCTCGGGCATGGAGCCTCCGTGCTGCTGGTGCTGGCTGTCCATCACCATCATGTAGATCATGAGGCCCATCACAGGCAGGCCGAAGACCAGACTGAAGAGGAAGGAGTTCTTCCACCTGGACACACACACACACACACATGTTCAACCTGCACATGGAGCCCCAGTGGCCTAATGGATAAGGCACTGGCCTCCGAAGCCAGGGATTATGGGTTCGAGTCCCATCTGGGGTGGCATGCAGTCTAAGTCTTGTGCAGATACTTGCTGTGTTATCTCTTCTGTGTGATCAAAGTTGTTTTTGAAGCCGGGCTTGGTCAGACTGGCCTCAAAGCCGAGACTCTACGAGAACAAACGGAACAGAAGACGATGTTCAGGAGACCCACAGGAAGTAAAGACTGAAATAAAAGAGTCAAGTGTTTACAGTTGTGTTTATGTGTTTATGACCTGGATGAGCTTGATAATATCACGAGCTCCGATCACGTCGGGGTCAAACTGGATCTGCGCTTTTTTGGTTGCCAGGGCGACGGAGGCCCCGAGGATCCCTTTGGTTGTGGTGAGCTTGGACTCGATGTTGTGCACACAGGACGCACACGTCATCCCTGTGACCTGCGGGTGACATCACACAGGTTTAACTAACACGTATGATCCTGAACACAGAGACTTCCTGCCCCAGGTGCAGACCTACAGTGAGGTCCAGCTTCCCGTGTGTCACTGCGTTGTCTTCAATCAGCGACGCCCCAAAGCCTAAGTCCTCTATGAGCTGAGTCACGCCTGCAGCAGAGACGGCCTGTCCGTCATAGTTCACCTCTGCTTTCCCCGCCATCAGGGACACCAACACAGAGACCACGCCTGGAAGTCATGTGTAAAACAGATCAGGATGAAGTGAGCATAATGCTGAGAGGAGGAGTGGAGATGAATGAAGCCCACCTCTGTGCTTCAGCAGGTTCTTCTCTATGTTGGCCACACAGGAGGCGCAGGTCATCCCTGTGATGCGGATGAAGCATTTTTGCGATTTGATTTTGGCAGGACTTGTGGTCGTGGCGTCAGCTCCGTTGCTAGCTGTGGCATGGCGGCGTGGCTTCGTCTCTGAGGGCTCAGGAGGCCTGGAGTCCACGGGAGCCACGGGCCTGGGCGGTGCAGGACCACGTGCAGGTTCTGGAGAGGAGAGGGAGTAAAGGTTCTGATGTGATGGTTCTGAGTGACAGAAACAGGGCCAGGACTTTAACTGAGCTCCCTAAAGAAGGCCCGACTCAGATGACCGGACCTGAAGGAAGAAGAATCTGCTTCTAATCTGCTTAATTCCACATCTTGGCAAGCTGTTGTGTCATGAAATCCAAGCAGAAAAGGCCCGTCCAGTCTGAGGGCCCTCTGTCATACTGGAGAGCATGGCTGTCTGGTTTCCATGGTAATCAGTGTAAAAAAAGGGGGAGGAGGGACATGTTGAAAACTGAGGGGCAGGTTTTTAATCAGTCTGCCTCACACACACACAGAGCACCTGCAGGTTACTGGGTTACTCAGCTGAGACCATAAATGATGTTATAAACCCATGAGTCCCAGTCTGAGGAGACACCCAGCAAGGAGGGCAGCATAAAACAGCAAAACCACGAGGGAGGATCATTATATAGAGCTTGAAACGGACGTTAACAACTACCTGCTGATTGTTTTCTGGATCTGATCTGCTTTTCTGGATTGAACAGGGCCGCTATGATTTATGAAACTGACCTGGAAGCTCAAAACACCAGAATTGGACTTTTTACATGAAACTACCCTTTGATCACTGGGTGTGTCTGAATTTACCGAACAGAATAAAAGGGTTTTATGATGAATGTTTTTTTGCCATTTTGGTGTGCGTAAAAAATGTATTATTAAAGATTTGATACAAGAAAAGGAACTGGAATGAAAGTCCAGGTTGGCAGTGTGAAGACATTCCTTCAGGTTGAGTCTAAGCACTCAAGTGTCAGAGCCTAAAGGGTTAACGTGACGAGACTGACAGGGACTTTTACTGTGTTTGTACATCAGCACAAGGAACAATGCCTTTCTGTCTCTCGGCCTTTCTAATTCCAGCTCGGGAGGCAAGAAAAACCAGTTGAATGGTAACTGGGTTTGTTCCAAGATGTTCTGTCCGTCACTCAGCCGCTACACCTACCCTGAAGCAAGGCATCAAAGCCCATGTCCTCCACCGCCGCCCTCAGATGCTCCGGTGTGGTGAGACTGGAGTCAAAGACGATAGTTCCCTTCTCCTCCTGCAGTGACACGACCACCGACTGGACTCCTGCCATCTGGGAGATCCTCCCCTCGATGGACTGAACGCACGAGCTGCACGTCATCCCCACAATCCAAACGGTGACACTTTGCGTTGACAGATTCAATATGGCTGCTGGCGTTTCCCTCTGCCAGTAGCTGATGATTCGTCCCGACGGGTCATCGGCGACTAAAGAGGCACCGAATCCCATCTCCTCAATCCGGTCTCTTAGCTCCTGTTGTGTTACCAGAAGAGGCTGGAACACAACCAGAGCTGTGCCATCATGGAGGAAGACCTGAATGTGTGAGACCCCTGGCAGCAGCCCGATCTGTCCCTCGATGGATTGCACGCAGGACTGGCAGCTCATACCGTCCACCCTGATCTGAGCCGCTGACTCCACGTCGGATCCCAGAGCCTGGAGCTCCAGGGCGATCCCTCTGGCCGTGATGACCGACGCATCATAGTCCACTTTGGCTAAGCCGCCCGCTGAAGACACGCTGACGGCGAGGACTCCGCTCAGGCTGGCGATCCTGCTCTGGGCCGCCTGAATCTGGTACTCAGCCTGGAGGCCCAGGAGCCTGAAGATGGCTCTGGCAGCAGCCGTGGCCCCAGGACAGAGTTCACTCTGGCTCCCATACTCATAGGCCAGGTTGTCAAGGCCTTGCGTCTCCTGCAAAGACGAAAGCAAACGTGTGAGTGAAGCTTTATCATTCCAGTGCCAAACTACAAACACACTCAGGGAGATCCCATTGCGCTTTCCACTCTCAGAACAGAGCTGAGAACTGGAACTAATCCCTGACTGCTGATTTCAGACCTCACGTCCTCTTTTCGGTTCACAGTGCAGAGTGAGAGAGCGGAGGGCGAAAGTGACGACATGATGAACAAGGCCACTACACAAACTACACAAAGCTCCAGTGTAGGAGAAAGGACACTAGATATTGCCTCACTTTGTTGCTCTACACTCAGTAACCTCTGACTTCAGCGTGGACAAAGAGATCACATGACGGGTGAAACATGAAGTCTGTGCCCTTCTGCTGAGCCTCACAACGTGACTCGGCTTTACAGAGCTGGGAGAGGAGATGAGTGTGAAAACTCAACCTAAAAGGGATTTAGATGCATTAAACTGGGACTGAACTAGTTGAGGTTGATTCAGAGGATGGTTTGGATCCATCTCTCTACAGGCTATGAGCCCTACTGAGCTGAGAGCCACCACAGATGGGACTCGAACCCACAATCCCTGGCTTAGGAGGCCAGTGCCTTATCCATTAGGCCACTAGGGTTACAAAGAGTGCACAGACACGCTTCTGCTCTGTTCAAAGTCCCGACCAAAGTGCAGGAAAATAAATAACAGGCAGGAGATTTCAGAGAAAACGTAAACTGGAGCCCAAACATCTCCATGTCCAGTCTGTTCACAGCAGCCTCACATAGGAACACAACACGTCTACTGTCTGGTGTGTTTACCTGCTGTGGCCTTATAGCGGTCACACAGGGTGAGAAATGTGATTTAGTGGCGACTGGAAACAGGAACTGAGCCTAACACACACACACAAACACACACACACACCCAGATCAGAATTCTAGAAATGAATCAATAAGGGTGCAGGTTTACAGTCAGAGCTTCAGACAGGATGAAGGATCAAACTGAATGAGGTCTTCCAGCGTGGTGACATGATGCAGATCAGCTGCGGCCCTTTAAGAGGACATGAGGTCACTTTTACATCCTCCTCCTTCTGCCACTTCAGCCACAATCACCGTGATGCTCACAGAGATCACAGCTGCTTTCGTGAACTGTGTCTTTGAGAGAGAAGAGGACTTACACACAACGACCCAGAGACAACAGAAATGACAGACAATATAGAGTTCAACCAAAGCCAAGAGATGTCAGTCAGTGGCTCAGAGTGAAGACATGAGGCAGGTAGATAGTGTTTAGCTTCATACTGATGTTTATTATCATGTCATTCAGATTAATACTTTGAAATACAATTGAGCAGTTTTAAGTGAAAATCCTGCAGCCTGTGTCCAAGTCAACTTTAGTCAAGACAAGTTTGTGTCTACAGATCAATATCACATCTCTGAGCTCCATCTCTATGGGCTTTACTGGCCCACAACATCAGGCAGGTCCAGACCCGTCCAAAGCTCTTTAGGAAGACCAGGACAAACTCCAGACACAGCCGAAGAAAAAGGAAGAAACATAGCAGGAAATAACGTGCGAGAGAGAGAGAGAGAAGGAGAGAGACAGAGAGAGACAGACAGACAGAGAGAGAGAGACAGAGAGAGAGAGAGAGAGAGAGAGAGAGAGAGAGACAGAGAGACAGAGAGAGAGAGAGAGACAGAGAGCGAGAGAGAGAGAGAGAGAGACAGAGAGACAGAGAGACAGAGAGAGAGAGAGACAGAGAGCGAGTGAGAGACAGAGAGAGAGAGAGAGAGAAAGAGAAAGAAAAAGAGTGAGAGACAGCGCGAGAGAGAGTGAGAAAGACAGACAGACAGACGGACAGACAGACAGACAGACAGACAGATATATCTTAATGATAAATGGAGGTTTTGTCATTTATGTCAGATGCTAAAGTTTAAATTGAGTACAGATTCCATTTGTTTCTCCTCAGTCAGGATGAAAAAAGCACAGCTATTAAATAAACAATAACAGATCTCCTCTATCCACCAATCAAGTCTGAGTTAATGAATGTGATCAAGTCATCATCTGCCTCCTTAATATGATAACCTGATAATCTGATAACCTGATAGTCTGATGATCTGATAATAGAACGCCCCTCTGCTCGTCTCACTCAGCCTGAGGTTTTAGAGACAGACGCCTACCTGAGCCATGATCCTGCTGACAAACTTTCCCCTTCAGCCGCTGCACTTGATTGTTTCCTCTCTGCTTTGTCATCATGTTCATATGAAGATGACACTAATTGATGATTGGCTGAACTTTGCACCAATCAGATCCACTGCCTGGTATAAGCTGCCTGTTAACAAGTGACATCCCAGCTCCCATTGGCTCTGTGCTCATTATTAATGTAGGGAGGCAGTGTTATTGATACATGGAGGAACAGAGTGACAAAGTGATGGGGATTCAGCTTCATCATCATCTTCATCATTCTTATTATTAGGAATCATATCCAGGAAATGGTTACTCAGTGATATGCACACACTCTCATCTGAAGTGTGTGTGTGTGTGTGTGTGTGTGTGTGTGTGTGTGTGTGTGTGTGTGTGTGTGTCTCATCTGTTGTTTCATTATGATGGTGAGGTTCACTTTTATGGAATTTAATTTAAGCATTTGCAACAAAACACTGTGTTATCTTGATATTGCTGACTTATACATGTACATTCATATACATACATACATACACACAAGTATTAAATGATGTTAACCCCTAAATGTCTGAGAAGTGACTTGCATGATGTATATGGTGATAGATTCAAGGACTGGCCGAGATATGGGAATTTTGCAAATGTTGTTTTCGGTCAGCAAAACTTTTGTGGAGTTAATAAACAACTGAGCTGCTGCGTGTTTCCAGAGATGGATAATGATTTAAACTTCTGACCAGAGCTCCTTAACACTTAAAGAAACGAGACACAACCACATGAACAAAAACAAAGCCGCCGCCGTCTGCGCTGACGGACTGACGGACTGAGGACGCTCTGAGTGTCGGTGCGTGGGTCTGGAGGCCTACCTGACCCGCTCCGCTCCGCGCCCCCGCAGCAGGACCGTGGACCCCGCAGGTGCAGCCCGGCGGCCATCCACCCTCCACCATGCAGATCTGCTCCGGGGCGGCCGCATTCAGAGGGCGACTTCTGGGAGACTTAGGAGAGAACATGACCGCGCTGCTCGCTGCTCCGGCTGATCGGCGTCTATCAAAAGTGGAGGGCAAAAGTCCGCGGCTTGTGTGTGTGTGTGTATGTGTGTGTGTGTGTGTGTGTGTGTGTGTGTGTGTGTGTGTGTGTGTGTGTGTGTGTGTGTGTGTGTGTGTGTGTGTCCTGCTCACGGAGATAAGAGCGCCGCGCACTCTGGACATACAGACGTCATATCTCTGCTGAGATCCTGAAGGGGACCCTGGACCACCCGCTGGGGGGGGGGGGCTGGGGGCACCTGAGGGTCACGTGACTCCTCTCGTCACACTCACGGTGACTTCAGCCGCTTCATGTTTGCAGGTTAAGTTGTTTACATTCAGTGAAGCGAAGCCGAATGTGCAGAAAAACAAGTTTATTTAAATTTGTACAACATTCAACTTACAAAGCCATTGATGGTTAATTAACCCTTAGGTGTCCGTTTCCTCTCTGACGTGTGTGAATGTTATAAAGTTCACCTCGATGCTTCTGCCTGGAAAACAACACGACTGTTATCAAACTAAACTCAGCAAGCGTTCATGTTTAACAACCACAAGGACTTTCTTTATAAAACTGTTTTATTGAGCGTTCTCAATCAAACTCTGAAACGTCTCACTGCCAGGTCATGTGGCAGTTTAAAGATGGGAGTTAAAAAGTGATAGAGGAATAAACTCCGCCTCCTGTCTGTCTGCAAACAACAACAACAGAGTTGTTGCTTCATCCTGTGGAGTTTTTTTGCTCAAACATGTGGAGAGATGTGTGTGTGACGGTCCACAGCTCCGCTCGGCTCCCTGAAGCAGACGACGTGTGTGTGATTACGTAATGTGGGAACTTAATGGAACGCATGAGGCTGCATAGGAAACAGGAAGGCACTCAGGGGGGCGTCGACCGCCGCCCACGCTCCGCATTTCTCCAAAACCCTGTAAACGTACACTTGCAATGTGGAACAGATGAACCGTTTCATTCGTAACTGTGGCGCGCACACACACACACACACACACACCGCCAACACACACACACACACACACACACCGCCAACATGCAGCGTTTGTTGGGTCGGCACATGTACTACAGGAGCAGGAGGACCATGTGGCCTTCAGACCACACGGGAGACTACATGTTCATATGGGGACTCTTCGGTAGTGGGAGGGGGGAGGGTCTTTGGGGCCTGCTTGGGATCAGACTGGAGCGTGGGGGCCCGGGGCCTTCAGCGTTGCCGGTCCCAGCGCCAGATGGAGGCGTCGTCGCACACGGCGATCAGGATGCTGCTGTCTCTGCTGAAGCTGGTCTGCCTGATGGCCGAGGTGCATTTAGGCAGAGTGAGCGTGGTGCACCTGAGGGGAGAGAGAGAGAGAGAGAGAGACGGGTAGACCAGGACCACACAGGGGCCAGACATGTGAGCAGACAGACCTGAGTGGGACACAGGAGTGTTGTGGTCCCTGGTCCTGACTTACTTGGCTTTGTGGGGGTCCTCCACCTCCAGGTCCCACACGTACAGCTTCCCCACCTGGTTCCCCAGAGCCAGCATCTACAAACCGATGTGACAGGAGACAGGATGTGAGTGAACAGATCTAAGGTGAGCTGCACTGTGGGTAACGGCGTGGTGCGTTCAGGCGTCGCCCCGTCACCTTCTGCCAGAAGTCCATGGAGAAGCGCATGTACCAGATGTCACACTGGCTGTAATCAAAGCGGCCCAGGATCGTCACGTTGGACTCGTTGGGTTTGATGTGATCCACGTCGTCCTCCATCTTACCGGGCTTCCAGCACACGATGGCGTTTTCACACGACTAGAGAGAGGAGAAGACCGAGACGAGCTGAGGTTTACACACACACACACACACACACACACACACACACACACACACACACACACACACACACACACACACACACACACACACACACACACACACACACACACACACACACACACACACACACACACACACACACACACACACACACACACACACCTTGGAGAGGATCAGGTCTCCCAGCCACCTCACACAGTCCACATAGTTCCTGTGGATGTCTCTCGTTGAGAAGTCGGGGAAGTGAATCTTCTGTGAGACAAACGGCCTGAAACAAGACAGACAGGTGAATATAGAGCGGCACCACAACGACCCCTGACCCCCAGAGCGCCCGGGGTGACCCCTTCTGCTCCCCACCTGTTGGTCTTGGTGGGGTTGTACTCGTAGGACCCTCGGATGGCTTTCTGCATCCGCTCTGAGTTGATCCTCCACAGTTTGAGGGAGTGGTCCATCCCACACGACATGATCTTCTCACCCAGGAGGTCAAAGTCCTGCAGGGGGACGCAAACAGAACAGAAGGGGGTCAGGAAGTGAGTCCTCTGTGTTCGCTTGGGCTCGGTGAGTTTGGCTTCATGAGGCGAGGCTCACTGCGCTCAGGACTTCATCTCGATGACCTTCAACGCCGCCAAAGATGGCCACCAACGTGTCCGTCTGAATGTTCCACAGGCGGAGGGCGTGATCTGAGGAGAGAGATACAGGCAGGCAGTGAGACAGGCAGTCAGACAGACAGTCAGGCAGTCCACTGATTACATAGAGACCACATGTTCTTGAGTTGTTACAGATGAAAGTGTTCTGTAGGTCTGAACTGTTTTGGTTTTACCTTTGCTGACTGACAGGAGGAGGTTTGGATCCCTGGGGTGGAACTTGAGCTCGTTGATGGCGTTCCCGTGACCCACGTAGTGCTGGACATACAGGAAATAAAGCACAGGTGAGGTGTGTGAGAGGTGAGGTGGGTGAGAGCGAGCACGCTGCAGTCAGAAGCCTCCGGGCCGTACCTTGATGCACTGCATGGTGATGTGGTTGATGATGCGGATGATGCCGCGGGAGCCGGCGACGGCCAGCAGGGGGTGACTGGTGTTTGTGTCGTAGGTCCAGGCGCACGTGTAGAAGTTCTCATCTGCCTTTGCTTCAGTGAAGGAGATCAAATATGAACAAAGGCTTCATTTCTAAGTGCGACTCCATCGCTGTGAGGTCGCTGGTTTGGATGACATCACTTGTTGCGAGGTTGATCGATGACATCACTGCTTTTAGCTGATGTGATACTGATGACGTCGACATCATTTCTTCATTTAAAACAACAGAACTTCACATAACGCAAGCAGTCAACACGACGGAGGAGCTGAACTCCTGTTGCCATGGAGACAGGCGGGTCAGGTGTGTAAGGATACGTCTGCGTCCACGTACGACTGAAGGAGGCGGATCTCTCCCTGTGAGTGACATTCATACAGAGTGACCTGCAGAGAGGAGAGAGGGGCGTCAAAGGAGGAAGAGGAGGGTGACAGACACACGCGGGAAGGACAGGGCGCCATGGCAACACCTTACCCTGTTGCTCCCGACTGTGGCGAACACCAGAGGGTCGCCCTCCTTACTGTGCCAGTTAAACTGGACTCCAAACAGAGGCTGGCCGTGGTCCTCCTGTGGAGACATGGAGACGTGATCAACCAGGGTAGAGTGTGAGTGTGTGTGTGTGTGTGTGTACCTGCACTCACCCTCAGGCTGTTCACACACTTGAAGGAGTATCTGCACTTCTTGGACTTCCACTTCCCCTTCCCCCAGCTCTTCCTGCCCGGGGCGTTGGCCGTGTTGGTGGGTGTGTCTGGACGCTCTGCATTGGTGCCGCTCTCCACACTGACAGCATCATCCTGCACACACACACACACACACACACAGGGAGAGAGGGACACACACTGTCAGTTTGTAGATGATGCAGGTTTGATGTCCTGATGAAGAGGAGGAGTTGCTGCTCTATACACCTGTCAGCTGTGCCTCTACAGAGCAGCAGCTCATGTGTGTGTCGCTCTACATGTATGTAAATCATCACAAACACCATGTGTGTGAGTCCAACTGGTTAAAGGAGCTAAACATCATCACTCCCTGACAGCGCGACTCTAACTACTTATAACGCTACGTTAACTCTTTAACCGTCAGCAGCCGTCGCTTCTAAACACTTTAAATTGCAGCTACGCCCGATAAGCTAACACATTAACTAGCTGCTAACGCTAGCCCAGGTCTCCATGTTGACTGAGTGAGCCGCGCAGCAGCAACATGTGAAGTTCCGCTTGTGTCGTGACGCTTGGAGACACGTGCAAGGTGTTTACAGATGTGTACAGATGTGTACAGATGTTGACGGCTCGTCGGGTCGGAGTTTATATCGACTTTAGCTCCTCAGAGGGACAAAGCTACGAGCTCCCCGGCTGTAGCTTTAGCACGATGCTAACACACCCGGAGCGGCACGTATCGCGTTCTGAGCGGCACGCAGGCTCCGGCGCGGGGCTGCTTACGTTCTCGTCTCCGGACAGGTCGGGGTTGCTGTTCTCGTCACTGCTTAGTTTCTGTTTTTTGGCTGGTATTTCTTTTCCCGCTTGAGAGGGGGACTCGGACATGTTCTTATTTTCCCTCATTTTGGTTTAAACTCCGCCTTTTCCGGTGAAGCGGCGTAACACTTCCGGCTTCACGGACGAGCATAGCAAACTATTTAATGTGTATATTTACGTAGGAAAAGCGTAAATGGCGGTATATCTGGATGTTACAATTCAAAAACAAATGTAATGTTTACTTTACTACTATTTTTATTATGTTTGTTGATGTGTCCGCACGTTTTTCTATTCTGTAGCAAATATTCAACCTAAACGTATCAAACGTCACGGAGACAACAACGCCCCCTCCTGGGCAGACATGTGACTTTCTTTCACAAACACAAAACAAAGCAATTTTGTATTGAATTGGACAAAACTAAGGAAATGCAATTAGTTTAGACAAAACAATAAAGATAAAATATTAAGTTGGTTAATCAAGTGAAATGACAGAACAAAAAAAAAAATTAGAAATCAGTCCAATATACCATTATCCTTATTTATGTATTCCTGCCAATATTTAATTTAAATTCTTGCTTCTCAGAAATTGCAAGATGTTTGCAATTTAGAAGTTCAAGCAGAGCCCCACACTGTCCAAGTAATCCAAAGAAAACACACAGAACCATCCCAAGAAAACACAAAAGCTTCCACATCTTCATCAGTTTACATAAGAATTTAATAAAAAATATTACAAACATTTTCTAAGGTACACAGAAGTCCGACATCATGATTCTCTCTTTGTTCTGGAGTTGATGGAGGAGGTGGATTGGTTTGTGGACATGAGCCTACAGCACCATGCTCTCCCCCTCTAAAGAGACTTCACTCATCCCCTCAGACCGCTCTTCCTCCTCCTCTTCCTCCTCCTCATCCTCCTCCTCCATCTCTGCTGCCCTCTTCATGCCCCTCTGCTTGGACAGGGCCACCGCATAGCGAATGTTATACATGTTAAAGTCACACCTGGATCAGGAACACAAACAGAAACATCTCAGTGAGAGTTTGATCTCACTTTAACATATAGAATGTGTAGAATGACACAAAGTGATGAGATGTGTGACGGCATGTTGAAGCTTACAGTTTGGAGAGATCGTCAAAGTGTCTCTGGATGCTCTTCTGCAGAGCTTGGATGGTGGGAAGAATGGATGCAGACCTGCGGGACAAAAGAGATCAGTCACATTCTCCTCATCTTAACATCTCAGCTCTCCAGCCCTGCGGCGTGTTCACCTCACCTGTTCTTGAGTTTCTGCCCGTGCAGCATCAGCAGGTTCTGGGCCCAGGTCAGGTAGAACTGCAGGTGACCCGACTTCTCCAAGCAGGTCGCCACGAAGCCCAGCAGCTTCTCCACATAGACGTCAGGGAGGGAGCCACAGATCACTGGGACTGGAACACACACACACACACATTTCATAAGGAGAAGGACTTTTAAATGACAATAACAAATGATCTGCATTATTGGATCACTCACTCTGCTGGTGCGGCACCTTCTCCAGAACCTCCTGCTTCAGAGCGCGCTCGTTGAGGCGGAACGCCAGGATGATGGCCGCCATCCACTCCTGAAGCTGGAGCTGCTTGCGTATGCTAGCGGGCGTCACGTCCAGGTCCAGGTCATAGGGGTCAAAGATCAGGGAGCCGTCCAGGGAGTAGACCAGCAGACCCTCTGTGGTGGTGGCGGCCCAGCTGCGGCCCGTAGGAGAGAACCGGAGAGAACTGACCCGGATCTCCGGCTTGAAGTGTCGAGAGCTCATGTCGCCTTTAAAGAGACAAAGAAGACGGCAGTGAGCTCAGATACGAGGACGGAGGACGAGGAGGAGTCCTGTCAGGCAGCATCGTACCTCTCCTCACTCCGGGGAGGCTGATCTGGACTCCGTCTCCATCGCCGGCTCCCTCATCCACCAGAGCCAAACTGCCAAACTCTGTCATCTTCCGCCGATCCAGGAACTCCTGAGGGTGAAAGACAAACAGCATGAGGCCGAGCTCCAACACAGACCTCCGCCTTAAGATCAGAGACTCCAGAGGAACCGGAAGGTGGGGACTTAGCGTACCTCCATGGCGTCGAAGGAAAGGTTACAGGAGATCTCAAACTTCTTCATCAGCATCTGCTCCTTCACGTTGTAGATGCAGACAAACTTGGACTGTCCTCCTGCCAACACAGACTCTCCGTCCGCAGAGTAGCACAGCGACGTGAAGGACCTGAAGCAGGACATCATGAAGCAGGAAACATGAAGCAGGAAACATGACGCAGGAAACATGACGCGGCACCTTAACGGACTCTGGTGAAGCCTGGAAGCAAACTCTCTGGTGTGTGACACTCACTTTCCCTTGGCCGACTGCTTGGCTGTGATCTTGTCCGTCTCCTTGCGTCCCGTCTCCAGGTCGTGTCGTCCGGCCACAGAGCCGGTTTGCGCGGCAGTGTGAGGGTTCCAGAAAGAGATCTCGCCGTTCAGAGTGGCCACGGCCAGCTCCTGCCCGTCAGGACGATAACTCACCGCCAAGCCTGAGGGGAACAGGAAGTGGGGCGGGCCATGAGGTGAATGGCTCTGAAAGGATCACAGGACAAACTGGGATGTTGCTCTCTGTTACCGTCAGAGGTGAGGGAAAGCGTCTCCTTGGTCTGCCAGCTGTCCAACATGTCCCAGAGACGGACGGTGCGATCCCACGAGGCGCTGGCCAGGATGGACTGGACCGGACTGAAGCACAGGCAGCTGACGGGCCCCTCGTGGCCCCCGAGGACCTGCAGGAGAGATCAGCCAATCAGAACGGCAGAGTGGAGTGCAGACATCTGACTCTCATGGTGAATGTGGAGGGTCTGCTCACCTCCAGCAGCCTTCCTGTCTGCATGGACCACAGGAAGATCTCAAAGGAATCCTGAGCTCCTGCGCTCACCAGCTCTCCGCTGACATCTACAGCGATGGAGGAGAACTGCGCCGGCCGAGGCGACGTGAACGTCCTGAAGTTTCGATACCTGAACACGCCGAGGTGGAGACAGAAGCACAAACACGCGTGTAACTACAGACTGTCCCACTCGCTCTCCACCTCCCCCGCCCGGGTTCACGCCCAGGTTCACCTGTGCAGGTCGAAGGCTCTGACGGTTCCGTCCAGAGAGGCGCTGACGATGACGAAGCCGCTGGAGTTGAAGGTGACGCCGGTGACGCCGCTGGTGTGCTCGGTGAAGGTGACGAAGCACAGGCCGCTGCTGGCGTTCCACACTTTGACCTGCCAGGACAGACGCCAGACGGCTCTCATGCCACATCATGACATCACCACTTTACACGACTTGTTATGGTTTACGGTTTCAGACTGGACTCACTTTGCCGTCGTCTCCTCCCGTGGCGATGTGCTGTCCGTCGGGGGAGTAGGCCAGAGACGCCATGTTGTTGAAGTGTCCCTGCTGCTTGAAGACGTAGGACTCGCTCTGCCACTCCCACACCAGCAGCTGACCCATCCCTGAACACACACACACACACA
This sequence comes from Genypterus blacodes, assembly GCF_046128005.1. Lineage (NCBI taxonomy): Eukaryota > Metazoa > Chordata > Actinopteri > Ophidiiformes > Ophidiidae > Genypterus > Genypterus blacodes. The sequence goes on from NW_027467071.1 coordinate 57,736, forward strand.
GGCTGTCACATCACTCGTCCTGTCGCTGGTCCGACCTGTGACCTGCAGCGTCTCCGTCCTCTCACCTGAGCAGCCGAGCCCGATCCAATCCCCTGAGCTGTTTATAGCCACAGAGGCGATCCGCTGGTCTGAAATACTGGAAGAAGAAGAAGAAGAAGAAGAAGAAGAAGAAGAAGAAGAAGAAGAAGAAGAAGAAAGGCTTAGACAGTCAAACCCTGGCTGTATTCATCATTTAAAGGTCTCTTCCTCTTCCTCTTCCTCGGCCCGTCTCTCACCTGAGGGAGTGAATGAGGTTGAACTCTGGAAGTTCATGCAGGTGGAAGACTCCGGAGGAGAACCCGGTCACCAGGATGTGAGTGGGCTTGTGGTAGGCGGCGGCGCTCAGGTTGTTGAAGTCGCCCTCTTTGTTGAAGAAATGTCTGGAGAACAAAAAGGGGAAATGGATTTGAGGCTCGGTTGTCTGGATCCTTCTGTCTGAGTTGAGCCGACATGTTGGTGTCTTACTTGCTCCTCTGTTTGTAGCGGACGTTCTTGCTGTTCTCCTTCTCTTTGGGAGCGCCGGCCTTCCCTCTGATGACCTCGCCCTGCTCTCCTTCCACCCTCTCCTCCTCCTGTTCCTCCTCCTCCTCCTCCTCCTCGTCCCCTCGTCTCAGGGGCTTGGGTCTGTCCCGGCTCTTCTTGAGGACGAGGCCGTCCAGCTCGGTGTCGCTCTCCCAGACGCACAGCGCTCCGTCCTGGCTCACCGTGTAAAGCTGAGGATGGACGCCGACATGAACACGTGAGGCCAAAGCACAACACATCACAGCTGAGTGATGGGACACACACACACACACACACACACACACACACACACACACACACACACACACACACACACACACACACACACACACTCACATCCAGACTGTCCTTCTCAAAGAAGCAGCCCACGATCACGTCCTTGTGTCCGCCCAGAGAGTAGTAGATGAGGTTGGACCAGCGCTCGGCTCCAAACACCCAGGTGGACATGTCTCTGCTGCCCACCACAAAGCACCTGAGGGACGGGACACACACACAAACACGTTACACACACGTTACACACACACAAACGTCACAACACTGGACTGAACCCTGGACCTCAGGCGGAGCGTCTTTACTCACTTGGAGTCGTCGGTCCAGTCGATGCAGGTGGTCTCGTCGTACGGGCCGTAGTAGCTCTTGTCGAGCACGAAGGCGTTGAACTCGCGCCTCTTCCCTGGAGCGTGATACATCAGCGCCACGTTCTCCTTAGTGACAACAAACTTCCTGAGGAGGACAAACACACGGCTCGTGTTGACACGCGTCTGGGCTGATTGAAGAGAACAATGCTGTGGCGTAGCTGCTTCCTGTTTGGCGGCTCACCTGCCATCAGGGGAGAAGCGGATGCTGTTCACAGGTTTGTGGAAGTGGAAATGATGGAGGACGGCTCGCGTGTTGAGACTGACCAGCAGCGCAGCACCGTCTGTACAAAGATTACAGGTTAGATCTCTGCCCGGGAGCAACAGCACTACCATGCAATTAGGTCAACGACGGCAGAAAACCGCCTCTTCCTCACCTTCATCCACCAGGATGGCCAGGTTCCCATCAGGAGAGAGGCCCACACAGCTGATGTTCTTGTTGGTGGAGACAGGCAGCGTCTCGGATGTGTTGCTGCAGGACACAGAGGAGGAAATGTTTCAGTTTCTGCTCGGACACGAAGCACAGAGGAGCGTTTCATCTCTCTGACTCACTTCTTCAGGTCGAACACAGAGACTCTGTTTCCCACCGGGCTGATCACAGCGTCGCCGCCTTTAAAGAAGCTCAGGTTGCCTTGGCGATAGACGGCGCCCAGCAGACTGGAGAACTGCAGGAGGAGGACATCAACAATGATGTCATAACAATGATAATCTGACTTTAATCAGCAATCGAGTTGTGACAAAGCAGTTAAGTCAACATGAAGAACGAAGCAAACATCGCAATCAACCATCGGTCCTCAAACGCATCACTCAGTCATCAAACCTTACTGTTTAAACTTTAATGTGGTCAAATCGAAGTTACTTTCTCTGTAATAAGTGACGTTCAAAGTGTGAACGCCACACTAATGAGCGCAATTAACACATTAATCACATTCAACGCGAAACTCTCAACCACAAAAACACGTTCTGACTGATTAGATCCACTTTCTAAGGCTTCACTCACCTTATAAGCAAACTTCATTTTACTAACTATTCCTTAGACGTGGTGCTTTTACTTGCTGTGTGTGATCGATCTTCTTATATCACCACATTAACGCCATTCAAGCAGGTTATTCTCCCCCGTGCAGCTCCACACGTGTAGCGGTTTGTTGACACTTGTCACTTCCGGGTTGAGTTCAATCTGAACTCGTAAACGCTTCGCCCCCTGCCGGCACGGAGTGTAATCACAGGCTAGTTAGAGCGTAACGAAAACAGCTCAAGAAGAAAACAAACATAAAAAGTTCTGAGGGAGCTATTTGGAATCATTTAATAGTGAATTTAATTAATTTAAAGTCGCTAACTGGCAATAAAAGCTAGTTCTGTTAGCAAAGTAGTTTACTACACTACAAAGGCTAGAGGAAAAGTAGCTAACTACACTTCAAAGGGTCTTATTTAATGTTTAAAGTGATATAAAAATCTGTATCTCTCTCTGCATCATATTCTATAACAATGCCAGCATGATTTTATATATTTAGGTATTTATACACTTAATGTACACTTTGATTTCTAGGTCTGAAAATAAGAGCAGAGCCTGTAGACGGAGTGTTTCTCTCCAGTCTGGTTCATATTGATCTACACCTTCTCAGGTTCAGGTAAACAGGAAGTGAGGTCACATCTGCATGTTGTATTGACACCCTCACTTCCTGCTTCTGAGACGTTTCATCCCGTTGATTTGTGAGTCTGAGATGAGGAAGCGTCAGTCTAATCCTGGTCTTTACAAGTCTGCCTGTTTGGACGAGCGTGTAAATGTAAAGACGTAAGGATGCTCTGCTGTAAAGTCACTTCACACAGTTTGACCCCAGCTTGGCAGAGAGAGTGAATCCTCTCAGACCCCCGAGGAAGACGGTCCCCCCGCCTGGCCGCCGCCCCCCCCGCAGCACAACGGAAATCATTATCCTGTAATTATGGACAATTTGGAGGCAGAGTGGCCGTCCCTGTAATCTACGACGTGTCAGCAGACAGAGCAGCCGGTCTCAGTGTCTGTCTCCTGGTTTAAAAACCAACGCTGCTGAGTAAAAGACAGCATTGTCGTCAGGATCGGCATCTCTGCTGAAACCTTCACCTCCTCCTGTACCTGCTCGACCGTTCTCATCCAGAGGAAAACATCTGGAAGCCATCATGAGTCATCAGGGCTCCATGTGGGTGGCATTTCCCAGAACTCACTTCCCCTCCTCTCCCATCCTCTCACCGCCCGGTTTGGGCCAAATGAGGTAAAGCTGATTAGGACTTGGAGCCTCGATGGTGGGAAGCACCCGGCCTGTGGAGAGTGAGACAGCTGAACAGAACCCTGATGAACTGAAACATGAAGGAAAACACTCACAGGTGAATCAATCAGGTTTGGATCAGAATCTGGGGCTTTGCAGTGTTCAGCTCTGTGAGTTTAAAGAGCGGCTAGTAGGTTAGTACAGGCAGCAGGGTCTGGGGGGGGGGGGGGGGGGGGGGGGCTGTCTGGGGTCACGCAAAGACTGAACCTACATGTTTAACCACTGACCTGGAAAACTCTACATGATCCACTTTAGCCTGAATGACACAGAGAGAGAGAGAGAGAGAGAGGGAGAGAGGACACGAGAGACCTCTGTGAGTCCTGAGCTCACAGAGGGACTCTTATCAGGATCTGGACGTCCTCTGAGCTTCTTCAGGGCTCGTGTTGGAGCTTTGGTGCTCAGACTGAAGCTGAAACAGAATGACCTGATCTCCAGTTTGGTCTGAATGATGGATGATCAGACAGGAAGCTGCGTGGTCGCTCAGGTGTGCGGGCGGCGATGTCCCCGCTGCCTCGGGTCATCACGCCCTGATCCGTGTTCACCTCGCTCAGGTCAAGATGTGACGCAATCATATCAGAAAGACACACACTCCCACACACACATACGGCCAAGACCAGAACACTGAGCTGATGTTTCAAAATAAAAGCACAGATTAAATTAAAACAATCACACACCCACAATTATATTGTTATTACAAAGTCATTGGAGGTTAAATGGACATTTGTGTTGGTTTGTTAGTCCAGCAGGTCACTAATTTACCTTAAACAATATAAGAGACAGACAGACAGACAGAGAATAAGAGAGCTCTTTCTCACTCTCACTGCCTCTCTCTCTCTCTCTCTCTCTCTCTCTCTCTCTCTCTCTCTCTCTCCTTCACACACACACACTCTCTCTCCCCCTCTCTCTCTGGGTAATTTGAGCAGGGGGGGGGTGGGGGGGTGGAGATAAAACGCAGCAGCCAGCCGCTACAAAACGTGTGTGTGTGAGTGTGTGTGAGTGAGTGTGTGTGTTCGGACACGGAAGGAGGCAGATCGGTTGACGCTCACACGTGGAGGAACAAACGGCACTTTGATCACTTTGGACGTAAAGCAGCAGAAGTTGGCGGCGCGTTTGTCGGCTTCCAAACGGAACCATGTCTCCTGATAGGTGACGGAGCGGCGCCGGGGAAAAGCAATTTCTCTGATATCCTGTCATTGATTCCGATCGTAGCAGCAGCGCAGGGTCATGGAGGAGCGCAGGGTCATGGAGGAGCGCCGGGGATGGAAGCTGCTGAGGAACTCGCTGCTGCTCTGCTTCCTCACCGGTGAGCTTGTGTTTGTTTGTGTTCCGTCCATCACCTCCGTGTTTGCCTGAGAGCCTTTAGCTTCATGTCTTATTCATCATGTGGCTCCTGCTGGACTCACAGACTTCAGGCGAGGATTTGGTGATTTTACGCACAAATTACCCAAATTACGCACAAACCAAACGGCTGCAAACTTCAGCACTTGAGGCTGTGTGTGTGTGTGTGTGTGTGTGTGTGTGGGTGTGGGTGAGGGGAGGGGAGGGGAGGGGTGTGTTAAGGCTGAGGGTGGGGGGTTACCGCCATTGTCTCCCGGCATGTGGAGAGACAGGAGCCAGGACCTCAGAGGACCACCCACAGAGCGGCAGCGGCAGAAGCCCCCAGAGGGATTTAAATGCTAATATCAGGACTTCAACAGGAATGAAGGGGTTCGGGGGGCATCAGGGTGCAGAAAGGTGCGTCCCACCCTCACATCCTGCTGCTGGGCTGATGAAGAAGCTGCTGTGGCTTCAGTGGAGTCACAGCTCGGCTCGGTTTCCTACCTGGGAAACGAGCAGGAACACCTTCAGGCAGATCACTGGCCTGTGAGTGACTGCTGAAGGAAAGCAGACACACACGCACACAGCCTGTTTTCTTTGCCGGGGCCATTTGAAGTGTGTGTGTGTGTTTGAGTGTGTGTTGATGCAGTCTGGTTTGCGAGTAAAAGCCCAAATATCCATGCTCGTCATGGCAGCAGGTTGGGACTGGAACACAGAGGCACAGCTGTGTATGTGTTTGTGCGTGTGTGTCTGTGTGTGTGTGTACAGGGAGGCACTGGCTCAGCAGGAAGGCGGGTAATGAAGCACATTAATCACACACACACGCACACACCCACAGGTCCTGAGTGTCATATAGATTTGTATTGATGTGGAATCATCACGTGAAGGCCTTGTGTGTGTGTGTGTGTGTGTGTGTGTGTGTGTGTGTGTGGGTGCATACGTGTCTAACGTTAGGTCAGTGACACCGTGTTCCATTTAACGATCTTCTAATGTGTAATTAATAACTGCGGGGTCGTGCCTGCGTGACCTTTAACCCCCACAGCAAAGCTCTCACTTCTCCTGGGTGAAGTTTCTTCATAACTAAACCTCCTTCCCCTCACTTTATACTTTATATACTGAACTGTGTGTGCTACCTAAGATTCCCCAAATGTGATATTGAGACGATCTGATGGTTGTGAACAAAACCAAACCTGCAGCTGTCTGCTCAGGTTCCTCCTCCTCTCTCTGATGAAGATCTGAGCTCTAAGCGACCTGAGCCGCTTTGGCAGCGGACCCATGATGTCGCTCCGTCTATTTTCTCACCCGACGGCGATGATTCATGTGGCCATAATTTGCATCTTCAGCCGGCGACAAGTAATCAAGCGACGTCTACCTGAGCCTCAGTCATACGACGCTCATGGAGCAGCTGCAGGCAGGAAACTGAGGCCCTTTGGCTGGAAGTGATGATTGTGTGAGACTGGAAGCTTCTGCTGGATCCGTCTGATCAACACCAGAATAACAGAGACAATCATGTCAACGCTGCTGATTACATCGCCGCTCTGACGCTGTGGGCGACCTCGTTTGCACGGCAGCTGCTGTGTGTAGAAGCGCACAACTCACTCAGCATCAGTGTGTGTTTGAGGTATGACATCGCCTCGGAGGAAAATCTCTTCAAAACAAATCTGTAAACTCACGCAGGCTTATAACAGAACTCAAACACACCAGAAGTGATTCAGCTCCATCTCAGCTACATGATGGTGACGGTTGCATGTTTGTAGGTCTGCTAGACACTCGGCTCTGCCTGGAGACATAGAGCTCCTGATCCAGACCCTACTGATCCAGACCCTGCTGATCCTGATCTAGAGCCTACTGATCCACATCCAGTGGTAGTGTGTGTTCTGCTTTGAAGGTTATGCTGTCTGTAGTCACTGCTACCATCTAGTGGTCACCCAACACAGGACAAGCATTCTGAATGGTTGTGTATGTATGGCCTAATGTGTAAAAAGATAATAAGTATCTGTCAATTGAAAACGTCGATAAGTAGAGATCTCCGTGTCGTCTTGCGGCCATCTTGGTGAGGTTCAGGTGCTGGAGGCTTTTGTCTTTACACTTCAGTGCGATCAGAGTAACTAATGTCATCTGTGCAGTCAGAGGTATCAGATGTTGGTTGAGAGGCTCTCCTCCGCTGCTTCGCTCTAAATGAAACAGATCTGAGTGCTTCACCTTCCCCACTGCTCGATGGTAATCACGTAAGTTTGAGACGTGTGTGTGTGTGTGTGTGTGTGTGTGTGTGTGTGTGTGTGTGTGGCGTCGTACGTCTGTTCTTTCATCCAGGCACGCAGTGAACACACGTGTGCCCTGAATAAATCCCTCTCCCTGTTTGAACCAGATGGACGGCTGAAACGTTTGCTTTGCTTTAAAGTGACAGCTGATTGTTTCAGACGTCAGTGAGCGAGTCTTGATGTGAAGGAGCTGAGATGTTGCTGAGGAGCTTTGACTTTTCTGTCTCCACTTCATCTGTGTAGTTAGTGTGGTGTCATGTTCTCGCCATTTCCTCTTTGTGAAAGCCTGCAGAGGAAGAAGAGGAGGAAGAGGAAGGCCTGGGTTGTGTTTCATGTCCTTGTGTGTTTGTGTTGCAGGCAGCGCCGAGGCCCAGTGTGACGGCTGTGTGGAATACTGCTGTGATGGAACGCCGCCCTTCTGCTGCTCGTACTACGCCTACGTGGGCGACGTCCTCTCGTAAGTCCAAACGGCTGCTCATCCATCTTTAAAGGAGGCGCTCTGTGTCACAAAGAGAGTTCCAGCCATGTTTGCGTCCTTCTGATGCCTCTGTAATGTAGCTTCAATGTAGCTTCAATGTAGCTTTAATGTAGCTTCAATGTAGCTTTAATGTAGCTTTAATGTAGCTTAAATGTAGCTTCAATGTAGCTTTAATGTAGCTGGCCGTCTCAGGAGCTTGTGATGTAGCTGAGAGAGTAGCTTGCCTGCAGCTCAACTACTTTAAATCAGGAGCGGCTTGTAACTCGAAAAGCTTCAGTTTCAAAGTTGCGACCCAACAGATCAGAAAGGCTCGGGCCAGCTGTCCTCTGACCTTTGACCTCTGCCCTGTGTGATTGAGCACAGCTGCTGGACGCTCTCAGCTTGCAGACGCTCTGTGTCTATATATACGTGTCTGTGATCATGGCCTGATCAATAAGCTGTCAGGTTGTCGTCAGGGGGAGCCTAACCGGACGACATTTGAACTTCTGATTGATGAAGGGGGGTGGGGGGGGGGTTGGTGTAGGTCGACCCGCCCGGCGACCTGCTGGGGCGGGGAGCCTTCTGACCGGAGAACAGGTCAGCTGGTCCACCAAGTGATGAGAGACAGACAGAGAGAATCAGCTGTGCTCCATCCTCTGACTACAGCCAGATCAGTGATACACACCTCTGCCGTGATCACAGCACCTACCCCCACACACACACACACACACAAGCTGTCACACACATGGACGCACACATGTCACATAACTGAGCTGGGTCGGAAACTGCAGTTCGTCTCCATGGCAGCAGTGTGGAGGTAATGTGTGTGTTCGAGACAGCTGCCTGCTCTCACACTTCACTGCTTGACTCAGTGTGTGTGTGTGTGTGTGTGTGTGTGTGTGTATGTGTTTCAGGGGCACTGCCATCTCCGGGATCGTCTTCGGCGTGGTGTTCCTGATGGGGGCAGTGGCGGCCTTGTTCCTGTGTGTGTGCATGTGCATGAAGAACGGGCGGGGCGCGCGTGTGGGCGTGTTCAGCGCCTCCTACATCAACACTGTGACCCAGGGCTACCCAGGTGACAACCGCACACACACACACACACACACACACACACACACACACACACACACACACACACACCGGGCTCAGCAGTAATGGGTACCTGAGGTAATAAGGAAACAGAATATTCCTTTAAAAACAACTTCCTTTATGAAAGATGGAGTGATTCACATTTATTGACAGCAGCCTTGAGGTCTGAGAGGCTTTTGGATCTTTTGTCCCTTTGACCTCCATGTTGAGTGCTACACAGTAACACCCCCTCTGCTTCTGCATGATGTTAAAGCTCCTGTATGGAGCCTGAGCCTGAGTCTGCTCCTGTTCCCAGTTGTCCCTGCTTGTGGATGTTTCCCCTCTGTTTACACGGCGGTGCTCTGCCTGCTCCACTCCACTGCTCGGCTGTGTGACAGGAAGTAGGGCTTCATCATTTATTTAAGACGTTTGGTTCTCTGTGTATCGCCTCGGTGCTGCGCTGGACTGGCACACTTCAGTCCAGCCTGCAGCTCTGCTCCGGTTTCATAACGAGACGCTCAAACACACAAAACCACACGAGGCTGAGTGCTGCTGTAGATCTGGAGAGAGAAGAATGGAGCCCAGGCCCTCATGCTGGAGGTTTAATATGTTACATAACAGTGTAATATATGTGTCCTGTCCTGGCAAACACAAAGTGATCCATGATTTACTTTGTTAGAATATGAATTTAGGTCAGCATATTTGCAATGTTTGTAGTAATAATACAAAAACAAACATCTCCTTTTGTAGATCTCATTACTTTCTTCATTCCTTATTTCTTTACATGTTTATTTGTTATATATTTACTATTTCCCTCCCCTTCCCTTTTTTGTAATTTGCAGCTTGATTGTGTCTTTCTCTCTTTGTGTTCATTTGAAGTCTAAACAAAGTGATTTCTGCAGAATGATGTGGTTTCTCAGTTTGGCCACCAGGGGGCGCCACTGTTGCATCAAACTCCTTGTAAACCTTGGCTCAGCGTTGTTTGTAATGAGTGACTTCTTGTCCTTCCAGGTCCTCCACCTCCGTACACCTACGACTACGAGATGTACCCTCCCCCCCTGCACCCCCCACCCTACACCCCCACCCAAGCTCCAGCTGCTAGCTACTCCCCCCCTCCACCTTACCCTGGCTCCACCCCCAAGTGAACCCCCACCACCACCACCCTGGACCTGCTATGATGATGATGATGGGCTCACAGCTGGACAAGAGCCCGTAACAATTCAGTCACCTCAAAGGGGCGGCAGCCCAGAATGCCCTGGTTGCGCCCCTGGATGCTGTGGGACCAGGATGCAGACTGGTTTCTGGAAAGTTCTCTGGGAGCTCTTTTCCTTATTATGGACTTAAGGACTTTATTTATGTGGGATGTAATGATTAAATCGGTTTCTGAACTTGATCTGGATCTGAATCTGTCACATATGGACCCCTGCTGAGCTTCAGCCTGAGCTGCTGTGACTGAGTGAGACGGCTTTCAGAGCCTTACTTGAAATAAATGTTGTGATGTCTGAACTGAGGTCAGGTTTGTTCTGATTTTTACCAAAACGTAAAGGTTAGAAATGTTAAAGCTTTGGAACCAAAATGAGAATGCAGAGACTGAAGCATGTGAAGTGTAGACGTGAATATAAATGTGTTTTGTATTCGTTGACCTCATCAGGATGAGATGAAGTTTAGATCATTCTGATGTCCATGTACGCTTAGTGTTTGTAAATTAAACTAATGTGAATAAAACCTGATAATTATAAACTTCATCTGTTTAGGGTTTGACTTATTTTTCATGTGGACGCTCAGGCTGCTCAACTTCTCATTATGACTTCATTTCTTGAAACATTGTTATTTTGTCATAATAATTCAACCATCTCTCTTCAATATACTTTATTCTACTAATATTTGCCACTTTTTCTTTAAATATGACTCTATAACTTGTGTTGTATTTTTTTTGTCAAAGTATTTTAACATTATTCTTGTTATATATTGACCTTTTAGACTCTTTTTAAAATATTTTATCACTCATGGACTCGAGACAAAGAAAGGTCAAATTAAACCAGAATGATGTCAATAAACAGGGATTCAGTGAGAAAAAGGGGGGATAGGACGTCAGTGTGTGGTCGGTGTGTGTGTGTGCGTGTGCTCGGTATGTGTGTGTGTGTTCGGTGTGTGTGTGTGCTCTCGGTGTGTGTGTGCGTGTGCTCTCGGTGTGTGTGTGCTCTGTGTGTGTGTGTGTGTGTGTGTGTGTGTGTGTGTGTTCTCGGTGTGTGTGTGCTTTCTGTGTGTGTGTGTGTGTGTTCTCGGTGTGTGTGTGCTTTGTGGGTGTGTGTGTGTTCGGTGTGTGTGTGCTCTGTGTGTGTGTGTGTGTGTTCGGTGTGTGTGTGCTCTGTGTGTGTGTGTATGTTCGGTGTGTGTGTGTGCTCTGTGTGTGTGTGTGTGTGTGTGTGTGCTCGGTCAGGTGGTGCCTCAGCAGCGGTGCAGCCCTCTGTCTCTCCCCATCAGACAGCGGGAGTCACCGGCGCAGATCACATCGCATTTTCGCAGCCGACACTGAGCTGAGCTGTAGGTGAGTCGCGGGCTGTAGGAGCGTTCAGACGACATGGCGGACCGAGTGGCTTTGCTGCTGCTGGCTGCGGCGGCTTCGGTTCTCACTGCCGAGGTAAGAAAACACGCATTTGTGGAGGATTTGTGTTTGTGTAGCCCTGTAACACACTGAGCCATTAGCTGAGCAGGGCTAGCCAGAGTGAGCTAGGCTAAGACCGGAAGCTGCGGGCTTTGCCTTCAGAGTTGAAGCTTGGGACGGAAAATAGAAACATAGACTGCGTAGAGAAGCGTTAAATATCAAGTATCTGCCCATTTTCTACATTTTTAAGAGAAACTGTTTTAGGCTGGTTTGTTGCGTGTACAAGAATGGAATGAATCCTGCGCGCTTCGTTTTATATTGAAAGGTGTTGGCGGATGTTGCTTTTTCAACCTGCGTAGCTTGATATGAAACGCTTGAACCGAACAAATGATTACACAAAATAACAAAAATGAACACAGTTGTTTGATAAATCACTTGTTATTTTTTTATTTGTAATGAATCTTGATTGAATCTTAACGTCATAGACTAAACATGTATCATGTAACCTGGGGGGCGACGCTCGGCTACAGCAGCAAAGTGTCCGTGTAAACCTGTAGGAACTGATTTAATGACGCGATCCTGCCGTTCAGATCACGATTTCTTCATGAAAACACTTCACACGATCTCATTTCCCCTCTTATTTCATAATGTAATAAACAAGTTAGGCGTGACAACAAACGTAATAACGTGTGTGAAGCTGTGATTTATCCGCCGCAGGTCACAGAAATTGCTTACTCGCTGTGTATTTGTGTTTTATTCTGTTTTCCTCGGCTGTTGTGACGGTGTAATGAACAGCCGTATTGTCTCATTTTTCATATCCCGAGGGCAGATTTTAAGGCTGTGGGCGTGTTTGGGAATGAAAATAAGTCTTCGTACGGACCCTGTTGTTTCGTTATAGACGTTAAATGTCAGAATGTAGCGCAACGAAGGAGAATTCATCCGTGAAAGTGACAATATCGCAGAAAGCGACGTTAATATCGCCGTGCAGCGTATTAGAGTGTGATGGTAGAGGAGAGAGAAGTAAGATGGCGGCGGTGCACTGCAGCATTTATGGAGGCTCGGAGAAACTGAAGCCAACAGGAGCTTTAACTCGCCTTTCAACAGGCTTTCTCCCCCCACGCTGGGAGGATTTACGCTCACATCTCGTCTATAAGCGCTCACATTTCATCACATCCTCGCGTTTAATGTTTATTTCCGCCGTAAAATCCCCGCTCATCCATTTTTCAGGCGTCTTTCCCAGGAATGTCGCTTTTGTGGCTGATGGTCACTCAGCACATTACGACAACAAACGCAAACATTCGCCGCTGGTCTCCGTCAAACCTTCACAATACGAACAAAACAAAGGTTCAAAATGTTTCATAAACGCTGCTGTGATTTGTTTTGCGCCGTGTGGGAGGAACGTCACCTTCCTGCGGCCACATCGTTACACACAAGACCAACAATTGTGGCTTTTGTGGCTTTTAAACGCGTCTGTGGGAAGTGTGGCGTGTTTGTAACAATAATGGCCTCCACATGATGAAGGTGTTCCTGTAATAATCTGATAAAGCCCCACAATGGCCTCCAGTCAGCTCCAGGCTCTTGTTTTTGCTGTGTTGGTGGTTCCTGGTCAGCTGACCTTCACTGTAGCCTGTAATGAGACTTGATGTACTCAGACCGAGGAGGCAGAATGTTGCTTTTGTTCCTCATCAGACTGGAGCTGGTCTGTTCTTGGTGTTCACCGCGACCTCACAGGGGTGAGCGATGGAACGTGACAGGATCAATGTTCCACCTGTCAGCAGCAACACCGACCAGATTACATCGGACTAGAAAAGGAGATGTCGCTTGTCCTCCCGTCTCGTTAGATGTTCGTCGTTCCTTTCCAGGTTCACGGTTGAATTCGAGGGAAAGATTTAACATTTTCCAAAATAGGAAATGCTAATTTGTCCCTGAAATGTAACAGACAATGTGGCCAAACACTGAAACAATGTTTGAATACCAAACCTTCTCCTGTAGCCATTTACACCTGAAGATGCCTGAAGACGTTCCAATGTCGTCTAAATAATCTAGACGTGTGTCTTTGTCGTCATGTGGCTCTTCTGTCACAGTTTGCATGACATGACAGCCCCCGGCTCCAGGTACAGAGACCATCCAGACTCAGCTGTGATGTCACATGACTCTGCTCTGTTGTTGTTGTGACCTTTTCTACTTGCAAATGAGTTTCCATCACGTTTCATCTCGGCCTCCACAGGCATGTTCACCATTTGCATTTTCCATTTAGCCGGATTCAATATATCAACATTTGCGAACAAGGAAAGAAAACGTAGCTATTGTTCTACACTCTCACACACACACACACACACACACACACACTTGGCTCAAGGAAGCAGCTTTTCCTGCCGGGCCCGCCCTGTACATGGGGCCATGGTGTGGAGTGTGGGAGTTGGATTCCAGTCTTTGTTTCGGCCTCCATCCTTGGTAAATGCTGTGGGACGCGAGCAGGGAGTGTGTTTGTGTGCACACTGCAGTGTGTGTGAGCCTGGGGCGGATCGGCCCCTCTCCCCCCCCCCCTCTCCCCCTTATTAGTGTGTCTTAATGCCATTATGCCTGTTGGCGCTGCCACTGTTTCTCTCTGGCACCTTCACGGCTGCTCACACTGCAGCTTCATCTCTTTAAAGGAGAATTACACCATTGTACACTCAGCACTATATACACACACACACACACACACCCATACATACACACACATACATGCACACACACTCATACATACATACATACAGACATACAGTACATACATATACAAACACACACACAGTATACACACACGCGTGTCTCCCTGCCTGCCTGGTCTGCTTCTGCTTGAGACAGGGGTGTCCCACATGTGAGTGGGACAGGCTGTGGTCTCACAGGTATCAGATGATGCTCTGAATGTGCTGCTGGCACCTCAGGGCCTCAGCGTCTTTGTGAATGTTTTCCACTATCAAACTCCATTGTGGCCTAACAGGAAACATCTCTTGTGTCAGTAATCGTTGTTGTTACACCCTCACGCCTGTGTTCTTGGTTGTGATTGGTCAAAGGAGCCACGCTGGTTTGAGATAGGGACCATAAAAGCAACTAAACTCTCAGAAACTAATGGAAGACATGGAAACCACAGAGCTTGTTGTCGTTGTGCGTCGGAGTGGCTGAAGAGTTCGAACCCTCGCCGGCGTCTCTGTTTGTCCCTAATGTCGTCCTTTATCACTGAGAACAACAGCAGCCGAGCTCACAGCAGCCTCAGAGGTTTTACCGGAGGAATTTTCCTTTGTTCTCCCGGTTGTGATCGCCTCGTCGCCTCAGCATCACCTCAGTGTAGCAGAACCTTCTCTCATCCTCTGGTTTAACCCTTTACGCCCAAACACACGCTCACTCTGTTGGGTCGGCACATTAGACCCAACAACCATCTGATGTCCTGAGAATAAATGACAGGCAGCGCAGCCACTAGGCCAGTAACTTTACAGTGTGTGTGTGTGTGTGTGTGTGTGTGTGTGTGTCAAGTGCCACATTGTTGTGTGTGACGCTGGAGGACGAGCAGGATTCAAAGGCGTCTCACCCAGAGTTGTTGTGGGAGAGTTTTCCAGCCTGTGTGGGAGTTGGAAACAGTGACGCCTTTCACCCTGAGATAACGAGCGGCAGACACCCAGGGGTGCAGGAGTGCAGGAGTGCAGGGCTGCAGCGGTGCAGCGGCACAGCAGAGACTGAAATATCTGATCTCACGTAGAAACGATTTTAATGTGATAAGACGTTAAGAATGAAATCAGAATTTTAATGAATCATTAAGGAATGACACATCTGACAGGTATTGGAGGTGCAGCTCCTCCTCCCCCTCCTCCCTCTCCTCCTCCTCCCCCTCCTCCTCTTCATCCTTGCGCGTGGCTCCTAATTAGCTCCAGCCGGTCAAACCTTGAATGAAAGGAGGAGGCGTTCCTGGCGTTCCTGGTGATCCTGAAGGAGCGCGGCGACAGTCTTGTCCGTCCTGGCGTGTCCTTCGTCTCCATTGAAGCTTTTCTACGTCTGTAAATATCAGCAGTGCAGCACAAAGACGCTCCTCATCCTCGGCTGCTGACTAAGCAGCTGTTGGCACAAAATCTGAATAATAAGCTGAGAAACGAGTCGGCCTGACCCGAGCAATTACTCAGCAGCACTACAGGGACGCAGCCAGCATTCAGCTCATCAGCCAGGGAAACCACACACACGGCCTCCACACACACACACACAGCCTTCACTCACTCACACACACACACAGCCTTGGTTTGTCTCGTTTCTGCCATCGTTACACGCCAACATCGTCCTGCATTATACAACTAAAGAAATACATCCTCTCCTGTGGAATCCTATACGTTGTGTCATTGTGTAGGACGTACTCGCATGTGTGTGTGTGTGTGTGTGTGTGTGTGTGTGTGTGTGTGTGTGACAAACGGACACTCAAGCAATCAAATCGGTTTACTGCTGCTTATCGGTACCTGGTGTCTACTTTGCATTTCACATTTCATTACTAATACCAGCCTCTTCCACACACACAAACACACACACACACACACACACACACACACACACACACACACACACACGCACACACACACACTCACACACACACTCGTCTCTGTTGGATTCGGTCTTGAGTCGTTTAATGAAACAGAGAAACTCTCATCTCACTGCTGTGCCACCCTGTGTGTGTGTGTGTGTGTGTGTGTGTGTGTGTGTGTGTGTGTGTGTGTGTTATAGCTGGTATGAAGCTCAGTCAGTAACCTGCAGATCCCCTCTGATGAGACTCCAAACCATATCCCAGTGAGGAAGACGATGATGAAGATGTTCCCCATCTTTATGAGAAATCAACTCACATCGACTCTAAACTCAAAGTGGAGTCGTGACTCGACGCGACAGAATTCTGTGAACGAGGCGTCAGGACACTCGACCACTTGGCGAGCAAACACGACATCATCATGACATCATCGGGCTCTGCTGCTCAAAGTGACTGTGGGCGTTTTTCACGCCGATTTTAGTCGAATCAGTTTGTCGCCTCAAAATTGAAGCTTAGACACATCTTCCTCTTCTGTCTCTGTCTTCCTCGTCTTCCCCTTGTCTGAACTGATCTCACCCTTTCCTGATGTTTCCAGCTGTTTGCCTCCTCGTCTCTTGGCTCAGCGGCCTGATGATGATCTCAGCCCTCAGCTCTTTCATCACACGCTCAAACCCCGGGGGGTCCTTGTTTGTTTGGTTCCGTCCCTCCGTTTGCAGCAGTGATCTCATCCCTCGGTCGCCCCTCTCTCTCTCTCTCTCTCTCTCTCTCTCTCTCTCTCTCTCCACGCTCCGTCCTGGGTGTTCATGGTTGCTATAGCACCTACAGTGCTTCCCCAGGTGCCTGCTGCTCGGGCTATAATTAGGCCTCGGCGCTGTATTCCTGTCCTTCTTTACCTCCTCCTCCTCCTCCTCTCCTCCCCCTGTTCTCTCTGTTTTCTTACCGTTATTCCCTGAATAGATTCTCACCCTGGAACGCTGCGTCATCCATATGTTCCAGCTTAGGAGCAAATTATGTTCTGCTAAATCACACCTGAGCACCAACCAGGTCGCTGACAGGGGCTTTTATTTGTGTGTGTGTGTGTGTGTGTGTGTCCACGTGTGCTCCTCTCCATCACTTGGTTTTTCTGCCCAGAAATGGAGAGCAGCCAGCCTGCAGGTCGAGCACTGCCTCACAAAATGGAGGGGAACTCGCTGCGTCCGCATCTGTTTCCTGTTTTGCGTCCACCTGGGCGGCGCCGGACTTCCCGGGTTTGTGTAGCCAGCAGCGATGCAGAACCAGTGTGTGTGTGTTTGTGTTTAAATAGCCGCACAAACCTCCACGTGACCTCGCTCCCCAGGGCCAAACATGGTGCTTTGCATGTACGGTAATGAAGAGCTTCCTGTGGTGAGGAACAGAGAGAACGTTTACACTCAGATCATTTTAGAGCAGAAGTGTTGTCTTTACTGCGCAAAAACTATGATTACACCGGCCAAACATTCCTCCTTTCCAGCTTCAAGTCTCCTTTTATGATTAAAATTGAAGCCTCGTGGAGTCCAGAACATTAAATATGTAAGAGTGAAGAAGAAGAAGAGGAAGAGTGAGAGAAACACAAACTCCATTCAGTCAACATGAAACAGAAACTACACCATAAAAGAAGAAGTGTGTGTGTGTGTGTGTGTGTGTGTGTGTGTGTGTGTGTGTGTGTGCTGAAATTTGTCGTTTTGTCATTTAGAGTTGATTGACGGTCTGATGGAGAGTAGAAGAAGAGTAAATCTGTCAGGCTGAGCTGTAACTCACATCCGTGTTTTGCGTCATACAAGCGCTACACACAGATAATCACACAGGCAAGGTTGTCAGATTGTGTGTGTGTGTGTGTGTGTGTGTGTGGGGGGGGGGGGGGTATATGTACACACACACACACACCCCTGCTTCTCACTACCCTGATGATGAAATTCCCTCTCCCAGATGACTTGGGATAATAGCGTTGCCACAGCGACGGCAGCTGCCCCGGGGGTAGAGAGCAGCCTCCGTCTCCATGGCGATCATAGCTAAGGGAACCAAAAGTCCCTCCGTCAAGTGTCGGGGGCGACAAACGGATCAGGCAGAAGTCGATGGCGTTTTTTCCCACGACGCTCCTCGTCAGATATCGTCGGGGTGAAGCTGCACGAGTCGCCAAGTCGCCGAGTCGCCGAGTCGCCGAGTCGCCTCGACCTTCATCGGTGAGAAGAAGTGGGCGGATCGATCAATATTGTTTTGATATGATGCATTGATCGACCGGCCTGGTGCAGCTGTGACTCACCTCACTTCACCCTGACAGACCCTTAACACAGGCACGATGAAGAAGCTAGTGATGATGATGATGATGATGATGATGATGTTCTTAGATCAGGCTCTGCTCTGTAATTGGTTGTTTGTCGGGGGGAGGAGTACGGTGGCTGAGTGCCCTGTAATCTCACACACACACACACACACACACACACACACACACACACACACACACACACACACATATTACATCTGCTTCCCAAACATCAAATGCAGATAGTGTTTCACACACACCAGAGTGGGATGGCTTTTCCCATACACACACACACACTCACACACACACACAGTGCGTTCGCTCTTACACACACACTCTCACTTGGACTCATCTAAGGGGTTTTAAGTAACGCCGCCCTTGTTTGCCAAGAATGTAGATGAGTGTATACGTGTGTGTGTGTGTGTGTGCTTGGCAGGCGGGGGTGTATGGTGGCTGACTGTGTGTGTACGTGTTGTGAGTGTGACCCGTGTCACTGTCACATCCCCGGCTACTTCCCACGCTTGCATTGTGTAAACGCCCAAAAGAGCCACGCCCCTTTCTTCACACGACTGATCATTTCGACTGAAAGCTATAAAAGTTCATTTTCCTGCGGGTGAATGTGTCAGCAGATTGTTACGTAGCCAAAGAGCAAAGCTGTGTGTGTGTGTGTGTATGTGTGTGTGTGTGTCTGTGTGTGTGTGTGGGGGTGTGTTTAGATCTCCCCCCCCCCCATGCAGGCCTGTGCCACGCAGATAAGACGACACAATTAATATCACCGCAGGAGCACACGCCCACGGGGACACTTCAAAGTGTGTGTGTGTGTGTGTGTGTGTGTGTGTGTGTGTGTGTGTATATATGCTTATCCTAGTATGAATTCATTCAAATACGCCTCAGCTTTAGTGTGAGTGAGACGATGAGTTTGTGTGTGTGTGTGTGTGTGTGTGTGTGTGTGTGTGTGTGTGTGTGTGTGTGTGTGTGTGTGTGACAGAGATAACATGTATGTGGGCTTTGCGTTGGCCTGTGACGTCGGGCCGTCTCTTGCGTGTGTCAGGTTGCGTCATGTGAACGCCTGCGTGTTCCTGATGACGTTTACTTTAAGCAAACAGGAAGTGGAGTTGTATTTCTGAACGTTTCCTGGTGAAGCTGTAGCGCCTGGGAGACGTTTGGGTCCAGAGTCCTGATGGAGGCGGAGCTCCAGGTGAAGGCGCTCCTCATGGCTGTGATCTCTTGCTGATGTTGCGTCTGGGTGTGTGTTTGTGTGTGTGTGTGTGTGTTTGTGTGTAAATCCATCTCGTCACGTTTCATCCTCGACTTATTCGCTTTATTTTGGAGCGCTCCTCTCCTCCGATCCAGCTGTGTGTGTGTGTCAGGCATTAACCGCATGGACACGGGCGACATCATTTTGTCATCCGCCATTTCTCCCCCCGCCCCCCTCCTTCCTGCCTCAGCTCCTCGTAGCGTTTGTATTCCACCGTCCTGCTTCTCTCCACCGCCACGTTTCGCTCCGTCGCTCTCGGTTTTCTCATCTCAGGAAAGTCGGGCGTCAGCTGGAGCGATTAATAAAAACGGCGAGAGGCAGAGAAACGTGTTTGATGGATCACCGCCTCACTCGTATCAGCTTTGTAATTGCTATTGGGGGGGGGGGGGGGTGGTGGCGGCGGCGGCGGCAGCAGCGGCGGCGTTCCTTCCCCGTGACGTTCCCACGTCCTGTCTCTGATGGATATGAGGCCAGATTGAGACCAAATGGGGGGGGGGGGGATGTGTCCCTGCCGCCATAATCCTCAGAGCCTGGATTATCTCCCCCCCGTCCCCCTGCCCCTCCCCTCCCGTCCCCTCCCCTCCCCTCCCCCACGACCGGATGGCGGCCCGGCAGGATCGGGAAGCAGAACTGATGTCGGATGAAGAGAGAGCGGAAGCAGAGGAGCGAAGCCTGCCTTCTGCTCCCGTATGGACGTTTATCTGACTCGTGTCCAGATCAGATACTGACTCACGTGTCTCTGCTTCATGTATGTCCACAGCAGACGTTCAGCAGAAACGTGTGTGTGTGTGTGTGAAGGTTCCTGAAACCCAGAGTGAAGTTAGTAAGTGACGAGCGTGGACGCGGACCTTCCTTCTCTCTCAAATCCTCTCCTGACACCGGAGCTTCCCGTCTTCTCTCCATTAAGCTTAAGCTGTTTGCTTCCCGCCGCTCGGCGCCACGGTCGCATCCGTCCTCTTTTACGGAGCGCTTGACCTTCCGCCGGAGCCCGAAGGCTTATTGTCCAATTCATCTGAGCTCTGATGGCGGTTATTGTTCTCTCTCCACATCGTCCCCATCGGGAACTCTGATTTATGCTCCTGCAGCATCGGAGAGGCGAGAAAAGGCCAAGAGACGGCAAAGTGAAGAGAGAGAGAGAGCAGGAATGATTGGCGAGGATTCGATTCGCCAGCAGAACAAGGACGACGCAAAGGACCTGGGTGTTGAAGAGCGTTTGGCGGCAATCGACCCTGAAGGAAGTTGGTGCATGACGTTAATAGAGGGACCAGCAGGAGGCGGGCCAGGTCACCGCCAAGTTAGGAGTCCCCCCCCCCCCCCGTGTGTGTGTGTGTGTGTGTGTGTGTGTGTGAGAGAGTGAGTGAGATGCCACTCCTTCATCATGTTGCTCTGTGACTGTGGAACGATCAGAATCACTTGAATTCACCCAAAACATACGTGTGAATGTTTATACCACACACACTCACACACGCACACAGACACACACACTCCTGCTGCATCGATCTGAAGCTTTCAGTCTTCTTCTTCACGTGTTTCTAATGGACGCCTCCCTGGCGTTGGAGCGGATGGAGGCTGGAGGAGGCGAGGGAGCTTCTCCGTCTCACAGAACATTTGTTTCCCTGCCAGGACCTTCAGCTCCATTAACAGGATCACAGAGCACAATGGAGACGCTCTCACTCCCTCTGCCTTTCTCCGCTTCCCTCCGCTCCCCCGCTGTTCCCTCGTTCACCCGTCAGTCTGCTGCTCCTCTGCTGAGGGACAGAACCAACGCCACATGAACACAGGGCTCCAGTTGGACTCGGGTGGGCATGTCGAGGTCCAACACACACACACACACACACACACACACACACTCCCTACCACCAGCCAACTGCACTCTAGCTCAATATGTGGCAGACTAACAGAGACGGATGAACACACACACACAAACACACACACACACACACACACCCTGTGAACATCTCTGCCTGGTCCATATGTCTCAGGATGCTCGGTGTGTAACCTTGTATCGACGTGTGTGTGTGTGTGTGTGTGTGTGTGTGTGTGTGTGTTTCAGATTTATTCCTCTGTGTTTATTGATTATTTGAGGTTTCTGAGGTTCAACTCAGTGTTTCTGCTCATGAAGAGGAAATCTGTCAAAACATCTCAATGTCTCTCTCTCTGTCTCTGTCTCTGTCTGTCTCTGTCTCTGTCTCTGTCTCTGTCTCTGTCTCTGTCTCTGTCTCTGTCTCTCTCTCTCTCTCTCTCTCTCTCTGTCTCTGTCTATCTCTCTCTCTCTCTCTCTCTCTCTCTCTCTCTGTCTCTGTCTCTGTCTCTCTCTCTCTCTCTCTCTCCATGGTTCTGTGGTGATGTCAGTAATCCTTCAGTTCATGAGGAAGATGGTTGTGTCTGAACGCTGCGTCTTTAAACGAATTAGAACATAAACGTGCGTGTGTGTGTGTGTCTGTGTGTGTGTGTGTGAGGGAGAGAGAGAGAGAGAGATGAACATACTGCGGTAAAGTTTGTTATATGTCAGAGAGGTCAGAACATAAATTAAGGGTTTATAACCGCAACTAAAACAAAGTTCTTCTTCCACAAAAAGAACAAATAGTAGTTTAGGTTTTGGCTCAAAGTGACGACAACGATGATGATGATGATGATGATGACGATGAAGCTGGCAGAGGAGGCTTGGCTTTCCTGCCCTCATCTCTCCCCCCTCCCCCCCTCAGTCCGAGCAATAGAACTTAATTGCAGCTGCCTCACATTTTTCAAACGCGAGTGCTCCAGGAGTTTAACACTGTGATTGGTATCCTTCATTAAATCTCTCTCTCTCTCTCCTCCCTCTCCCCTCCCTCCCTCCCTACCTCCCTCCCCCCCTCCAGGTGCCCACTGATGTCTCTATGGGTCTGTTGGCAGAGCCCCAGGTTGCCATGTTTTGCGGTAAACTCAACATGCACATCAACGTGCAGAGTGGAAAGTGGGAGCCCGACCCCGCAGGCACCAAGAGCTGCATCATCACCAAGGAGGGCATCCTGCAGTACTGCCAGGAGGTGAGAGTGTGTGTGTGTGTGTGTGTGTGTGTGTGTGTGTGTGTGTGTGTGTGTGTGTGTGTGTGTACAACATTATTTCACTCTATGCAGATGATACAAGTTTACAGCAGTGTCACGTCAGGACAGTGTGTGTGTGTGTGTGTGTGTGTGTGTGTGTGAAGGTCAGATCTCAGGGTGTGTGTGTGTGTGTGTTCAGTGTTTCCTCTCTTGCCTTAGGCAGCAGTGGGGCGGGGGCTCAGGGGGTCATTTCACTGCTGCAGCCCTCGTTTGCTCTGAAACCCATTTTACTTCTAATCTAGCTGCCTGTTGTCACCGCTCCAGTTCAGCGTTGCATTCTGGGAGATATGGAACACTTAGACTGCTGTTACCTCATATTTATTTAGGTCTGAGTGAACAATAAGCCCAGATGATTGAGTTTTACTGCGTTGACATTTGAGAGGAGTTTGATTTACATTCACCTACACTCAAACTGAGTCAATGACACTGAAGCTCACACACACACACACACACACACACACACACACACACACACACACACACACACACACACACACACACACACAGGTCCTGCTGTGTGAGCAGCTGGGTGAGTGTGTTGGCAGTTTGACTTTGCTTTGCGTCCATAAACACAACCTTCATCAGGTCAGATCCTCCCGGGGAACGTTTGGGTTACCATGGCGTCAACAACCCAGAGAGTCAGAGAGGAAACCATAATCAGATCTGAGAGAAGAGGAAGTTTAGAGAAACAAGGCAGATAGGCTCAGTTGTTCCCTGAGATAAGAAGCACTGATAACTACTTCAAAGGTCAAAGAGAGGGGAGAGACACAGAGACTTTCTCTCTCACCGCTGAGAGAGTGACGGCAAAGGACAACCAAGCTCCTCTATGGATGAGTGATGAAGAGGAGACTCAGCGTGACAAACACAACACGACTCATCTCACACGTGACCTGAAGAGGGCAGGAGAGGGTCAAGCAGAGCAAAGGTGACCTCGGGGTCAGAGGTCACAGTCTGAAATAGAAGCTCAGCGAAAACGCTCCCAGACTGTGAGGAAGAGGAGGGCGAAGGAGCTGTAACATGCTGCTGCTCCTGCCAGTGTGTGTTCAAGGTGCAGCGAGGCTGAACTGATGCGGTCACAACAAGTGACCCAGGTAACCGCGGTAACGGCGCTGCTGTCGGAGCGAGTGACCCTGGATCACAATCTGGGTTGTTATGTGTCTAACCAAGCCTAAATGAATATGTTCCCCTCTGACCTCTGACCCTGAAGCCTCTGTGTGTCCTATAACCTAACTGTGTGTGTGTGTGTGTGTGTGTGTGTGTGTGTGTGTGTGTGTGTCCAGGTTTACCCAGAGCTCCAGATCACCAATGTGGTGGAGGCCAACCAGCCCGTCAGCATCCAGAACTGGTGCAAGAAGGGCCGCAAGCCGTGTCGCAGTCACATGCACATCGTGGTGCCGTACCGCTGCCTGGGTGAGTCGGGTCAACATGAACCCAACAGAACCGGGCAGCGCCGCCATGACCACAGAACTCAAACCGCCACATGAATACAGACAAGAGTCATGACACAAGATGGTGCTCAGGTCCAGAGTTACCATAGAAACTAATGAATCATCCGCTGTGCCGTTTGGAGCGTGTCCATGTTGTCTTCAGGTGTGTGTGTGTGTGTGTGTGTGTGTGAGAGTTAAACATGCTGGTGTTTCTGTGCTGCAGTGGGCGAGTTTGTGAGCGACGCCCTGCTGGTGCCTGACAAGTGCAAGTTCCTGCACCAGGAGCGCATGGACCAGTGTGAGAGCCACCTGCACTGGCACACTGTGGCCAAGGAGGTGAGCACACACACACACACACACACACACACACACACAGACACACACGCACGCACGCACACGCACACACACACACACACACACACACACGGGGGAGAAAGGTGACTGTTTCCTGTCTGATCCTCACTCCTCTCTCATGCCGTCACCCTGCAGTCCTGCGGCGACCGCAACATGAATCTCCATGACTACGGGATGCTGCTGCCGTGCGGCATCGACCGTTTCCGTGGCGTGGAGTTTGTTTGCTGTCCGACGGAGCCGGAACGCGAAGCCGACAGCAACGAGCAGGACGCAGACGATTCTGACGTCTGGTGGGGCGGAGCCGAGGCTGATTACTCCGACAACAGGTACACACACACTCAAATGCACACACACACACACAAATGATGGCGTGGCAGCTGCAGAGTCCTCTTCATCCCCCCTCCTCCTCCTCCTCCTCCTCTGTCCCCTCCAGTATGGTGCGAGAGCCGGAGCCGGTGGAGCAGCAAGAGGAAGCCCGACCATCTGTGGCCGAGGTAGAGAAGCGAGAAGAGGAGGTGCCCGAGGAAGAGGAGGACGAGGCTGAGGAGGAGGAGGAGGATGAGGACTACGCGCTGGACAACGACCAGGACGGAGACGGGGACGAGGACGAAGAGGCGGCGGAGG